>NC_090442.1:880842003-881019406 GCF_031143425.1 Pleurodeles waltl
GCATTCAGGAAGATAATGACCATTGATCAAGAGAAAGAAAACAGCCACAAAACCAATCCATAACAGAAAAGCAATCAATGTACGTAGAATGCACAGATACTACCATGGATAAATCAGATAGTTATTTTTAAGCTGTAGGAAAGTTTCCCTTTTTTGTCCTGGTCACCCCCAAACGTTTTGGAGAGATACTGGTGGTTACTATCTCTTGACTGGGCCCTGGGTACTGCTAACCAGTCCCAGTGCCAATGCTATGTCTAAAATGGATTATGTGTGTTAGGCTCATTATAGGTGGCTGTATCAACCTACCTACAACTCCCTAGCATATGGTAGGGCATGAAGGTTTAGGACCACAGCATATGTAGTGTACCCATAGGTGCACTGATGTGGTACCCAGTGTCATTTTAGAGGAAGGCTTGACTTGCTGGCTGCTTTCAAGTTAAAGTTAACCCCAAATTCAACTTTGGGAGTAAAAATACTTCCAAAGTCCTAAGCTATCTTATTTTTATATATGTCACCCCTAAGGTGTGCCACAGATGTCCCCAGGGTTGGTAGCAGTGTAACTATCAGCAGGGACCTCATAAATTATGTTTTATAAGCCATGGTAGGGAAAATATCTAAATCAGTTTTCCAACCCCAGGAGCAAGGATAAAAGTGGCAGAGCTACACCCCAACTCAGATCCCTACAAGGAACAAGATAAGAAGAAGAAGGATTGCCCTGCTGGACCACTGACCTGCACCTGGACACTGCACTCTAAAGGACTGCATCAGCAGTGCACTTGAGCTTCACCACTAAAAGGGCTTTGCCTGTCTTCTACTGCTTCAAAAAGGGACTTCCTCTTTGCTACAGGTAGAAAACAGCTGGCCAGAGTCCCCTGCATCAAGCTCTGAAGAAACTGACCAGTGACCTGTGGTCATTTTTGGATTTGAGCTAGATGCATTTTGGGAGTTTGAGTCCGAACCTTCGAGAAGCAACTCAGAGCTTCTGGAACCTTGGGGTGAGTTGTGAACTCCTAAAGGACCTTGGAGAAGTTTGGAGCAACTTTGAAAAAAGCTCCATAAGCAGACCAACCCGGCGTTCTGAGGATTCAGGATTTCACCGGCGGCTTGTGGAAAGGCAAACCGATGAGGTTGACTTGAAATCGGCTTGCTGTGGAGGGTCGTCTGATGTCGGAGAGAAAAAGCTCCCAAAAAGTTTCTAAGTCTGAACATACAAAGTTAACGAGGCTTCCCACGCAGCGTATCCGAAGAAGGCTCCAGGGAGGTCAGCTTCAATTTCAAGTTTGTCCCAGATGAAGATTTCCATCATGAAAAATCTATTTCCGATTGTAGAACCCTTCACCAAGGTCTCCTGCTACACGTATCTGAAGAGGGTTCCAGGAAGGTCAGGTCTGAATTGTGACTTCATCCTGGTGAAGAAAATCTTGAAGAAAAAGACTAAGGGGCATATTTAGACTCTGTCTGCGCCGAATGTGCGTCAAAATTTTTGGCGCACATTGGGCGCAAACTGTGCACCATATTTATACCATGACGTCAAAATTCCTCCGTGTGGGTCATTTTGTGGATACGGGAAACCGCATTGCGTTAATGACATGCAAGTTGGACGTTCCCGCCCAAAAATGACTTTAAGGCCTGTGCGCCTTATTTATACTCCAGCGTCATTTTGACGCACAGGAGGGGTTGGGCCTTAAAAAACGGCGCACAGCCTGATGTGGGCCGTTTTTTAACGCCTGGGTGAGGGCAGGCATTAAGGGACCTGTGGGCTCATTTCCATGGTCTCTGACCATGGAAGCAGTCCACAAGTGCCCTTCCTTGCCCCCAGGGACACCCCCTGCCACACTCGCTCTACCCCTGGAGGACACCCATGGATGGGGGGACCCAACCCAGGAAAGTACAGGTAAGTTGAGGTAAGTATTTATTTTTATTTTGCTAAAGTGGCATAGGGGGGCCTCATTTGGGCCTGAAGTCCCCCGGCCATGGCCACTGGGCAAGGGGGCATGACTCCTGTCTTTGCTAAGACAGGAGTCATTTCAATGGGGGTTGTGCGTCAAAAACTGGTGCAAGTCCGGTTTGAGCCATGATTTTGGACTCAAAGCTGACTTGCACCATTTTTTGACGCACAACCCCCATTTTACCCTACGCCGGCTAACGTCAATCCTTAAATAAGGCACCCGTATTGCGGGTAGGAATGGCATTAGCCGGTTTGCGTAAAAAAGTATAAATATGGGCCTAAGTCCGAAGATAAAACTTTGACCGAGGCCTCCCACTCACTGTAGCTGAGCAGGACTCCATCGCAGTTGGTCTCAAATATTGACTTTGCCCCGGTCGACTGCGTACAGATGTCCAGATTGGTGCTTTTAGTTTCTATGTGCTAAAAAACATTTATTTTTTTAAAATTCTCCGGTTCCTTTTATTAGATATTGTCATGTTACTGTCATTTTAAAGATAAACACATTATCTATGTTTATAAATTGGTGTTGACTTTTATTGTGTCTTGTGTTTTACTTCTGTACTGTTTTGTGATTTTTAAATGCTTTAAACACCTGCCTCCTAAATTAAGCCTAACTGTTCCTTGCCAAGCAACCAAAGGTTGAGCTGGGACTAATTTATTGTGACCCTGACTGGACCTTGTGGGGGTTTGTGACCTATTGTTAAGTGTAGGTACTTACCTGCCCTTACCAATAATTCACTTTTCAACATAAGCCATATGCACAGCTTACATATCTTTGAAACAGTTTCAGTTGCAGATGTAGATTAAGCTGAAGAAAAGTCATCAAGGTCGATAAAATAACCAGAAGCAGAATCTGCAAACACAGGAGCCGGTGCATCACTGGTGGATGCATCCACTTCTCGTGGAGGTTTATAGTAGACAATGCTGTCAGTTTGTGTTGCATTTGAGTAATAGACAGCCATATTTTGGACAGTTCTTGTCAGTGAATTGGTGACTGTAATCAGCAGAAGCTCATTCTCCGCCCTCCCCGTGCTTGAGGCGGCATATACAGTATTGTTGTACATGCTTGTGTTTTCAGAAGCATTATTGTTTCTCATTGAAGAGGTATATCCTGTTAGGTAGTGAGAGGGGACAGAGAACTACCCAAGGGACTTCGGCCGCCTGGCGCAATTTGTTGCGATATGAAGGAATGACTACACTGCCTGTCAAGATAAGAATCAATGAGCATCGTAGCAATATCAGATGCGGTAAATCAACAACAAAGCTGAGCACTCACTTCCTTGAAACCAAACATAGTCTTAGTGACTTATGGTAGGTGATACTTGAGGCTCCTGACCCCTTATCAAATGGCTCCAGGAGCTTATTCAATAAGGAGCAACAATGGGTCTTCAAATTAGAGGCCCACATCAAGGGGCTAAACGATGGTATACTTTGAATGAGTTTTTCTTATTAATCAAAGTCAGTCTAGTCATTTAGGGGCAACCATTTATTATTTCCTTTACAAATATTTTTTTGAATTGTCATTTCATTATTATTTGTATATTTGTATATTTTTTTTCTTTAATATATTTTTTTGCCTATTTGTTTACCTGTTTTTGGATGCCCGTTTTTCCTTTATCAGTTAAGTTGCTTATGATAAATCCATTTTTTATCCATTTACCAAGATCAGATTACTATCTCTTAGTTACATACGATATTGCTCTTTGTTGACATCCCAGTTTACGTAACGCGGGGCAGTCCTTACTTTATAACTGACAGGCTGACTACGATCGGGCATGGCGGGGCGCATTCGCGAGACGCTCCCTTCGTCATTCCTCTTCCTGACAACCAGATGAGTTGCCGCGCAAGGAGGAGATGCTTTTATCCGATGACCACTCTCTCTCCGGCTACTTCCTGGATTGCGGCCGTCAGGTAGGTTTGCCTGCATTGGACCGCGTGCAAAAAAAGTGAGTACGCTCGCGGTTACTTCATTTTTACTTTTTGGCCTAATTTTATTAATCTTTCTCCTCCTTTTCTACACACTTTATTTTTAAATGTGTACTATGCTGAATTATGATTTATGTAGTCTGTGGGCATGTTATTGTACAACCGATGTGTGCATAAGACGCTGTCAGTATATTGCGCATATCCTTGTCCACATAAACCGTGTCTTGAATTAACCCTTCTCCTCTCCTTTTCCGCACACTTTATTTTTAAACGTGCGCTATGCTGAATTACAATTTATGTAGTCTGTGGGCACGCATTTGTACATCCGATGTGTGCATAAAATGTGGTCAATATATTACGCATATCCCTGCCCCGCTAAAAACTTTGGGCTAGATGTTTTAAGAAATGGCCTTGCGAATCACAAATAGCGTTTTATAAGAAATTGCTATTTCCGAGACGCAATAGGCCATGTAACATAATTGCGATTCGGAAATAGTGATTTCTTAAAAATCGCTATTTGTGATTTGCGAGGCCGATTTACCGAATCGCAATTTGCATTTTCGCAAATTGCGATTCGGTAATTGAAAATCGCAAATTGCGAGAAATTTTGAGAAAGCACGCCTGGAGGAGCCTGATGACATCACAAGCAGGAAAGTAAGTCATCCCAGGCAGTTTCAGGTGCCACACCCAAACCAGCATCCAGAGAGAGCAGCCCAGCCACACTGAGCAACACTCTGAAGGAGGCAGCACACCTGAACAAGGATGGACACCTCAGCCCAAGGAAAGGAGAAGGGAGAAAGAAAGAGGAAGCTCAAATTCAGCGAGCAAGAACTGGAGGTGCTGACAGAGGAGGTGGTCAGGAGCCATGACCGCCTTTTTGGTAAAAGCTCACTCCAGGTGCCGGAGAGTGAGAAAAGGAGACTCTGGGCAGATATACAAACCAAGATCTGTGCAATTGGAGTGGCACAGCGCTCGGTCGACAAAATAAAGAAGAGGTGGTATGACCTGCGGTCCCGTGCGAAGGAGAGGGTGGCAAGAAGACTGCAGGAGGCCAGGGGCACAGGAGGCGGTCCACCCACAGAGGCACCATCCACCTCATTAGAGGGCCTAGTCAAGTCCACACTCCTCCCTGAAGCAGTGTCTGGGGTCACAGAGATAGACACCTCCGGCACACCAAGTACCACCCAAGGTAAGTGCAATATTGAATTGTGACCCAATATGTGTATGCACAAAAACCCCTTAGGAATTAGCAAGTAATGTAAAACATTGTAAGAAGTAGTCCATTCCACATCTTAGAAGCAGCACAACAATGCATTATGGGAGTGGCAGTCCACAACCCAGAGCAGAAAGTAGCACATACAATCTAATTAAGTAGAGCAACACCCAGAGGAACACAACACCCACAACACAGTGAAGAGAAGTACCTGTACCTTTATTACCATTGTGTGACCTTAATTGTAACAAACATAACTGACATGCTGCATGTTGTCGTTGCAGGTGGGCCAGGCCTAGCAGCCACTGCATGTGCCAGCGTAGGGGAGACTGACACCCATCCAGCCTCAGACTCGAACACAAGGGGGTCTCTCACCATTGCGCCACTCCGACGCAGGCCCAGGGCACTGCCACTGCCAGAGCTCAGTCAGGACTCGGATGAGCAGTAGGAAGGGCCACATACACCATCCCGAACTGGCAGGTGCACACAGATGCAGGAGGTCAGTTTTCAGCAGACCACAGCACCCCGCAGGATGGCGACAAATGCCGGTGCACAGGCGACTGAGGCAGGTGAGGGTCCCTCCTTCTTTGGTGGGCTTGAAACAGCTATGTTGCAGCAGCAGCGCCTACAGAACAAAAGGATAAGTGGCTTACAAAAACAAATGCAGCAACATAACGCCAACATGGGGGGCCAGCATCGCCAGCTTGAGTGCCTGAATGCGAACATAGAACAGCTGCATGAGGGACAGGTGCAGGCATCCCAGGACACAAGGGACCTCACTTCTGTTGTGAGTGAACTATGCTAGGAGCTGCGCCATGACAGGTTGAGCCACCGCAGACAGGAACGACGATTTATGAACATGTTCGGGGGCTTCTGTCGCTCTGTCAACAGGCTAGCTACTTCAACCTCACTGATTGCACGTCGTGCAGTGGCTGCACAGGTGGAGGCAGCACACAGCAGCAGGGATGTGGCTAACGGACTTGTCCAAATCACTAATGTGATTGACAACATCATGGGACAGAGGTCAGCCACACCTAGTGAGCTTGGACTGGGGGACACAGAGGACACTTCCAGCCTCAGCAGTCTAGCTGTACCCGCAATGGACACCAGACGGCGCAGTGCCAGGCACAGCACTGCCACTGAGGCGGACAATCGAGGAGCCAGTGAGGCAACTGGGCACCCGAGTGGTGTGCGTGGCCGCAAAAATTAACTGTAGCGGCCAGAGGGATAATGAGTTCACTATGAAGTAATAGTGCAGTACTCTGAACTTCTATTGTTTCTAGTTTTTTTCACTCATTTCTTTTGCTATTCGTTGGACTAACATTACCTGACATTAGGGTAATACATTTAATTCACTACAGGTACATTTGTCAGTGCATTTGTATTATTCATACTTACATCTGAAATGGTTGTGTGTGATGTCAGCACGCCTTTGCCTTCCCTTTGCTGCACTGGTCCTGTCTGCTGGCTGTAGGGGTGGTATGGGATCATCATCCTCATCTGATTCAGATTCACATATTTCTACAGGTTTGCCCCTGGTGGTAGCTTTATTGTGCAAGATTGCACAAGTAGCCATTATTCTACATGTGGTCTCTGGGCTGTATTGTAGTGCCCCTCCACTTTTGTGGAGGCACCGGAAGCGACTCTTCAGCAGTCCAAAGGTGCGCTCCACCACGTTGCGCGTCGCCCTGTGTGCTGCATTGTATCTCCGTTCAGCAGGTGTTGCAGGATTGAGGTAGGGCGTCATCATGTAGGTGCGCTCTGCGTAGGCACTGTCTCCTGGAAAGGACAGAGGGTATGATGAGTAACTGAGCCATCTGACATCAGCACGCCATCAATGCGCCATTATATAGAGGGACAATACCTAGTAAATATCCTTCTCCATACTCCCCAGCTAGCAGTCTTGTGTGAATGCCGCTATGGCGAAAGATGTACGAATCATGGGTGCTCCCTGGGTACCTGGCTACGAGATCCGTAATGATATAGGAGACATTGCATATCACCTGTATATTAATTGAATGTTGGCATTTACGGTTGCGATACACATACTCTGTGGCTGATGGTGGACAGATTGCCACATGTGTCCCATCTATGGCACCTAGGACGTGGGGGAACTGTGCTATCTGGTAAAAATCTATTTTTGTCTGCTGTATATCCTGTGGGGTGTGGGGGAATCTGATGTACTGGTGTACCCTGCTCAGCATGGCGTTAATAAATGTATTGAAAAATCTAGAGAGGGTACTCTGTGATACCCCTCCAGCTGCGGCTATGACCCCTTGATAGCTCCCTGAGGCGAGTAGGTGGAGGGAGCATAATACCTGCACATGGGTGGGTATGCTGTAAGTCCTTAGTGTTCTGCGCTGCAGTATGGGTTGTAGCTCAGCTAACAGATCAAGTATCATGGCTGAGTTCAACCTATACCTCTCAAATATTTCCTCCTCAGTCTGGTTAAAAAGTGTAATGCGCACTCTGAAAATGCGCTCCTGTCTCCTCCTCCCTCTCCTCAAACCTGCCAAGATCCTCATCCTCCTCGCCATGACGTAGAGTGCAGCCATTGTGGAAAAGAGTCTGAGGCATTCTGGGCCTCTTTATATAGGTTGCACATGGTTACCACCTCGTTTCACTTAGTGGTATTTTGCATGTTCAAAATGCCATTCTGCGAAAAATCAAAATTTGTGATTTTTTGATGCATCAATTTGTGACTTAGATTTTGCGAATCGCAATTTGCGCCTCGCAATTTTCTACTGGAAATACCGAATCACAAAATGCGACTCGCAAAACCAGGTTGCAACGCAAAAAATCAAAATTTTGGCGATTTCGTATTTTTGGTCTGCGAATGCCTTTCATGCATCGCAGACCACGTTTTTGCACTCGGACAAATTTTGCGAATGCAAAAAAGTTTCATACATCTGGCCCTTTGTCTTGAATGTCTGTGATACTATTCATTGCTATCTAAAACCTAGATGACAGGTACAACAACTTTTCAACTAACTACGCCTATTGATACATTTGGCTGGTTTGTTTTCTTTATTATATGTTTTTGTGTTTGTTGAGACCATTTTTTTTTTTAATCTCTCTGTCAATTATAAATGCATATCGTTTCACTATCAGTTGTAGAGTATTACAATCATTTCTCCATATGCTCCCAATCATTTCTTGGAGCTTTTTTCACTACTGTTACGTCTATGATTAATGTAGAACGACGTTAGTCCTGTGGCCTGCATGTTACCAAGGAACCTAGGCCTCAGAGTAGGAGGGTAAAAAGATACAGAATTTTTCTCTATCCAATTTTAAACTAATTATCGTCTATTTTTTATTGTTAGTTTTTGGTATGGCTTTGTTACACCTTGAATGACAGCACGTCTACACTGAGTGTCACTACATCACTTGGTGTTTTGTTTTGCACTTTGATTACTCTTATAACAGAGACAATATTATCTTCTTCATCTTTACTTTTTTTGTTTATAGGTTCTCGCCCATTTAGGTTGACAGATGTGTAGTCTTTTTTCAATGTAAGTTTATTCTTTTCTTTATATTACTGAGGTTAGGATGTGCTACGTAAAATTTAGGAGATATATGTTTTTGTGATCCTGATGAAGCACTATGTGATCCATTTGGACCCTAGAGGTGCAAAACATGTTGATCGTATATTATAGCTTGCAGGGAAGTTTCCCAACTAACCTTTCTTTTGGATAAGTTGAGCGGTGGAACATTATTCCTTACCCACTCCTATGTGTTTTTAATCTTGACCAAGATCCTCATAATCCAAATTATGGTGGTCATTACAACCCTGGCGGTCGGTGTTAAAGCGGCGGTAAAACCGCCAACAGGACGGCGGTAAAAAATTTGGAATTATGACCGTGGCGGAAACCACCAACAAAGACAGCCACTTTAACACTCCGACCGCCACGGCGGTACAGACAAACAGCGCGGCGGTCACTGCCAACAGACAGGCGGAGGACAATGTACTGCCCACAGTATCACAACAGGCCAATCCGCCACCTTTTCCGGGACGGATTCACAGCGGATAAAAACACGGCGGAAACAGCCATTTCAAAGGGAAAACACTCACCTCTGCACACTCCACGAGGAACGACGGCACCATGGAGCCGGAACTCCATATTCTGCCAGCGATAGTCTTCCTGCTCCTATACGAGGATAAACAACGCCGGCGGCGAAGACCACGGTGAGTACTGCACCTATGACATAGGGGAGGGGGAGGGGAAAACACAGGGACACACACAACCAACATCACAACCCCCACCCCGACCCTCACCCCCTACAACACACACACCAATGCATATCCAAACATTACAGTAACAACCCCCAACCCCCCGGGAAGAATGCAAAGACAAAAGGAAATGAGTTGAACCATTGTAATATATCAAAATACAGTAACCAAATATATACATATATATATATATACACATTAAACAAAATATACAACACGATTAGTAGTGCAGGTAATGCACCATTCATTGTCTGTGGACCACTGGGCCCAAAATGCATGGGCGAGGCCCACACTAGATACCTGATCAAAACAGAGACAACACTGCAGGGGCATCAGATAGAAATGCAACAGGCACCTCAGGGGGAAGGGAAGGGAAGGGGGGGGCACCTCAGCCGGATGAGTGCACCACGCCAGATCCACGAGGGGGCTCCATGCCCATTGATGTATCCTGGGGAATGCAAAGCCACAGTCTCTCAAGTCTCTACAGTGGGTGGGTTGCCCACTGCCATATCCTGGGGAGTGCAAAGCCACAGTCTCTCAAGTCTCTACAGTGGGTGGTTTACCCACTGTTCAATCCTGGGGAGTGCAAAGCCACAGTCTCTCAAGTCTCTACAGTGGGTGGGTTGCCCACTGCCATATCCTGGGGAGTGCAAAACCACAGTCTCTCAAGTCTCTACAGTGGGTGGTTTGCTCACTGTACCATCCTGGGGAGTACAAAGCCACAGTCTCTCAAGTCTCTACAGTGGGTGGGTTGCCCACTGCCATATCCTGGGGAGTGCAAAGCCACAGTCTCTCAAGTCTCTACAGTGGGTGGTTTGCCCACTGCCATATCCTGGAGAGTGCAAAGCCACAGTCTCTCAAGTCTCTCCAGTGGATGGTTTGCTCACTGTACCATCCTGGGGAGTGCAAAGCCACAGTCTCTCAACTCACTACAGTGGTTGGGTTGCCCACTGTACCATCCTGGGGAGTGCAAAGCCACAGTCTCTCAAGTGGATGCCTTTCTCCACTGGTTCTCGAGGAGGACTGGTGCCCAGAGTGCTTCATCCTGTGCAGGACAGACAGAGTGGATGCATGTCTCCACTGGTTCTGGAGGGGGACTGGTGCTCAGAGTGCTTCATCCTGTGCAGGACAGACAGAGATGGATGCATGTCTCCACTGGTTCTGGAGGGGGACTGGTGCCCAGAGTGCAGCAATCACCCCGTGACGGTCCCAGTTGCGTCACTGCCCCTGCCGCTAATGGGCTAGCGGTGCTCGCCTTGGCGGTCTTTGCCCTGTTCGGCGGTGCTTGAATTGGCAGTTTCTGACCTGTTCAGCGGTGCTTGCCCTGTTCAGCGGTGCTTGCCATGGCGGTCTTTGCCCTGTTCAGCGGTGCTTGATTTGGCAGTTTCTGACCTGTTCAGCGGTGCTTGCCCTGTTCAGCGATGCATTCCATGGCAGTCTTTGCCCTGTTCAGCGGTGCTTGAGTTGGCAGTTTCTGACCTGTTCAGCGGTGCTTGCCCTGTTCAGCGGTGCTTGCCATGGCGGTCTTTGCCCTGTTCAGCGGTGCTTGAGTTGGCAGTTTCTGACCTGTTCAGCTGTGCTTGCCCTGTTCAGCGGTGCATTCCATGGCCGTCTTTGCCCTGTTCAGCTGTGCCTGAGTTGGCAGTTTCTGACCTGTTCAGCGGTGCTTGCCCTGTTCAGCGGTGCATTCCATGGCGGTCTTTGCCCTGTTCAGCGGTGCTTGAGTTGGCAGTTTCTGATCTGTTCAGCGGTGCTTGCCCTGTTCAGCGGTGCATTCCATGGCAGTCTTTGCCCTGTTCAGCGATGCCTGAGTTGGCAGTTTCTGACCTGTTCAGCGGTGCTTGCCCTGTTCAGCGGTGCATTCCATGACGGTCTTTACCTTGTTCAGCGGTCCCTGGCCTGTTCAGCAGTGCTTGCCAAGGCGGTCCTTCATTGCCCAGCAGGACTGTGGCTGGCGGTCCTTCATGGGTCAGCTGGGCTGTGGCTTGCGGGGCCCTCCTGGCCAGTGACTCTGGGACTGGCGGTGGCCTCCTGGCCAGTGACGATGGGGCTGGCCTCCTGGCCAGTGACGATGGGGCTGGCCTCCTGGGCAGTGACTCTGGCGGTGGCCTCCTGGCCAGTGACGATTGGGCTGGCCTCCTGGGCAGTGACTCTGGCGGTGGCCTCCCGGCCAGTGACAATTGGGCTGGCGGTGGCCTCCTGGGCAGCGGGGATGATGGCGATCTTCTCCGCCGCGCTGCTCCTCCCAGACTTTGGAGATTTTTTCTGCCCCTTCCCCACCTTGGGAGGAGTCACAGCTGAGTCGACACTACCCCGGGGACCCTTGTGAACGGCTTTGCTGGCTGGAGTCTTCCCCCTCTCCCGCCGGGCACTGTCCAACTTCTGGTGCTTCACAGGGGGGGGGGGGGCTGGCTGTGCTGTTGCTCTGTGCCACACTAGCTGGCCTGGTGGCCGGTGCACTCCACATACCTGTAACAGGCACCACTGGTCCCGGCGATTGTTTGACTGAGGTGCTAGTACGGGACCTATGAGTTGGAGGGGGGGTGGGAAAGAGGGCAAGGTTGGCCAGGACAAGTTTCTTAGGAACACTGGGACGGGTAGCTGAAGGGGGTTTGGGAGTGGAGGAGGAAGAAGTGGTTGTAGGAGGTGTACGTTTGGTGACTTTGGGTGAAGGTGCATGGGCTGGAGGCTGTCATGAGGTGGATGGCTGTAGGGTGGGTGTGGGCCTGCGTTTGTGTATCTTCGGAGGGGGCGTCACAGAAACACTGGGAGAGGACACCAGGGACGTGTAAATGGGAGTGGGGGTGGTGACTGCATGTGAGCGGGGTGTGGTGGTGGGTGAGCTGGTGCGGGACGTAGTGGCTGTAGTGGTAGTGCACGCAGGTGAGAGTGTAGACGAGACTGGGAGGGAGGACATGGAGGGGGACACAGTGGAGGCAGTGGATGTTGGTGTGTCTGTATGTGTGTGATGCTTTCGTGAGTGCCTGTGGGATGTGTGGTGCTTATGTTTGCCTGAGCTTCCCTGGTGTGGTGAGGTGTGTGCAGGCTACTCTGATGGTGTGCTTGGGATAGGCTGGGGTACAGGGGATTGGGTCTGGGTGGAGGAAGTTGGAGGGGGGAGGCTAGAGACAGGGTCCATGGCTGCCATCAGTGCTGAGACCAGAGTTTGCAGGGTTCGATGAAGGGCAGCCTGACCAGAATGAATGCCCTCTAGGAATGCATTTGTGTGTTGCAATTCCCTTTCTACACCCTGGATGGCATTCAAAATGGTAGACTGCCCAACAGTGAGGGACCTGAGGAGGTCAATGTCCTCCTCACTGAGGGCAGCAGAGGTGACAGGGGCAGGGGCTGAGGTGCCTGGGGCGAAGGTGATGCCCACCCTCCTGGGTGAGCGGGCACGGGGCGAAGGCTGAGGGGCTGCTGGGAGGGCGGTGCTGGTAGGGGGGGTGGCGGCTGTACCTGTAGAAGTGGGGGGCACAGATTTTGCCACCACCATAAGGGAGCTCCCATCGGAGGACGAGTCCGTGTCGCTGGTTGCTGATCCTGTGACCGCCGTGGTGTGCCCCTCGCCCTCCGTCCCACTGGTGTATTCTGAGTCCGTGGTGTGGCCCTCAATGGCCATGTGGGATGCTGCTCCCTCGTGCTCCGGTGCCACTGTACCTCCGCCTGATGATGCTGATGCACACAAGAACAGGGAGACCACAAAAGGGGGGGGACGACAGAAGAAAGACAGGTTGAGTGCATGGCTTACCGCTACCGTTGGCGGACAATACAGACACAGCAGCCACCTGCAGTACGTCGCGCTGTTGGGCTCTACAGATGCTATTCCTGGGATATGTCCTACATGGCTATGCTCGACATCTGCACACATAGATGACACAGGGGCATGTATACCTGTACTTGCCACTCTACAGAGGTGGGGTGGGGTGCCACATGGCCTGCATTACGGAGGGGCCTAGCCTACGGAACTCGCCCTGGCCTAGGGAAACCCACAGCCCTCCTCCCTCACCCAGACACCTTCACTGCGTGCAAAGTCTGCTGAATGATGTTGTACTCACCTGCTTGTGTCTGCTGTGATGCCCTCAAGCACCCATCCAACTCAGGGTAGGCCACTGCCATGATCCGGAACATCAGGGGGGTCATGGTTCGACGGGCACCCCTCCCACGTTGGGAGGCCATCCCCAGCTGAGCCTCCGCCGTCTTCTTGCTCCAGTAGCGAATGTCCTCCCATCTTTTCCGGCAGTGGATGCTCTGTCTGTGGTGGACCCCCAGGGTCCGGACATCCTTGGCGATGGCACGCCAAATATCCTTCTTCTGGCAGACGCTGACCTACATGACATGTACAGGGAAAGAAGATAAGTCATTACCAACTGCACCGTCGAAGTGAGTGGCCCACATCCCTACCCTTGCCATGTGGCACATGCATTCACAGTCCTTCATGCACGCAGAACTGTGCCCCCTTCATTCTTACAACCAGCCCTCTCCACATAGGCATAGCCCATACAACGTGCTCCCGGTGTACTTACCTGTTGGTCTGGAGGACCGTAGAGTAGCGTGTACTGGGGGAGGACCCCGTCCCCGAGCTTCTCCAACTCCTCTGCAGTGAAGGCAGGGGCCCTTTCCCCAGACGCACAAGCCATTGTCTCTTCCAGACCGAGGTCACAGCAGCACTTGCAGTGTAGGTCCTCTCCTGTCGAAGATCAGGTATCGAGTGATTCAACAGACAGAAAATGGCGGTCAAGTTCGCGGCGGTCACGTCCACGGCGGTGCATACCATCACCGCCGGCGTACATCGTCATTGGCTCCTGGGACCCATAGGGTCCAATGTTAACCAATGCAGCATTGCGCTGCGGTCTTTGACCGCCTACTGCGACAGTGTACAACACCAGTGCAGTTACCTCACATCCCATTGTCCCACTTTAGAGGTCAGGCAGCCGCCATTTCAGGGGCCCACATGGCCTAATTACCAACTGCATCCCACAGACCTGGGCCTTGTCGCGCAACACAAATACAGGCCATATTTTCTGTATGAATGGTGTCCTGTGTAGACTGTGGGTACATACCTCTGAGTTGTTTGACTCTGTGGTCGCTGTTGTCATTCCTAGGCACCGTCCGCTGGGACACGTGAGGAGATGGCGGAATCCTCCGGTGTACCGACCGCTGGTGGACATGTGGACAATGGAGGAAAGACATTTGATCATCACCTACAGGTTTGACCGTGCCGCAATCCAGGAACTGTGTGCCCAGTTGGAGCCAGACCTGATGTCAGCAATCCGCTATCCCACAGGGATCCCCCCTCAAGTGCAGGTGCTATCAGTGCTCCATTTCCTTGCAAGTGGGTCATTTCAAACAATAGTGGCCATGGCATCAGGGATGTCCCAGCCTATGTTTTCCAACGTGTTGTCCAGAGTGTTGTCTGCCCTGCTGAAACACATGCGGAGCTACATTGTTTTCCCTCAGGTGGAGGATTTGCCTACAGTTAAAGGTGACTTCTATGCCCTTGGACATATCCCCAACATCATAGGTGCCCTTGATGGGACCCATGTAGCTCTGGTCCCCCCCATAGGAGTGAACAGGTGTACAGGAACCGGAAGAGTTATCATTCGATGAATGTACAGATGGTATGTTTGGCAGACCAGAACATCTCCCAGCTAAATGCTATGTTCCCTGGCTCTGTGCATGACGCCTACATCCTGCGGAATAGCAGCATCCCTTATGTGATGGGTCAACTCCAGAGGCACCGGGTGTGGCTATTAGGGGACTCTGGTTACCCCAACCTGTCATGGCTACTGACCCCAGTGAGGAATCCCAGGACCAGGGCAGAGGAACGCTACAATGAGGCCCATGGGCGAACTAGGAGGGTGATCGAGCGGACCTTTGGCCTCCTGAAGGCCAGGTTCCGGTGCCTCCATATGAAAGGTGGTTCCCTATTCTACTCACCAAGGAAGGTGTGCCAGATCATCGTGGCCTGCTGTATGCTTCACAACTTGGCTTTGCGACGACAGGTGCCTTTTGTGCAGGAGGATGGTCCAGATGACTGTGTTGTGGCAGCTGTGGAGCCTGTGGACAGTGATGAGGAGGAAGCAGAGGAAGAAGACATTGACAACAGGGACTCAGTTATCCAGCAATATTTCCAGTGACACACAGGTGAGAACACATTCCTGCCTATTACAAGTACTTTCACACTTCTACCTCTATCCTGTCTGTCGATTTCAACCAGTATATGGTAACTGATTTGTAAATTTCCCTTACGGTTTCACAGGTGTGGTTTCCAACGTGTGTCATCTGCTTAGATTCCTCATGGACTTGAGATGTGTGACATAGGTATGTTGACATTACATTTGAAAACGCATTTTGTCACTGTCATTGCTAATACACATTTTCGAAATCACAGACTGACTCCAGATTGTTTTGTGCTTCAAGGGTGTTTATTGAAGTGCTCAATATTGGAGGGGGGTTGTAAAATGGTGAGGGGTGATGGTGGAGGAATGTCCATGGCAGAGTCCAGCCTATTAGTCTCACAGGTGCATTGCCCATATGGGCATAGGAAGTGGAGCTGGGGCAGTTCCAATATGGACAGGGTTACAAAGTGGGACAGTAGGATGACAATCAGGGTGGTCTCATTTCTTGGCGGGGGTCTTGGCATCGTGCTCTGTCTTGTTCCTGGATCTCAGGGACCGTTTGCAGGGTGGTTCTCCATCTGCAGGGGGTGGGGTGCTGGTGTGGTGGTCCTGTGGCAGGGCGTCCTGTCCACTAGCACCGGCGGAAGTGGTGGGCAGTTCTTCGTTCATGCTAGTGTCAGGGGCCCCTTGGAGTGCCACAGTGTCCCTCCTGGTGTTAAGTATCTCCTTCAGCACCCCTACGAAGGTGCCCAGGGCAGAGCTGATGGTTCTGAGTTCCTCCCTGAACCCCAAATACTGTTCCTCCTGCAGGTGCTGGGTCTCCTGAAACCTGGCCAGGACCGTTGCCATCGTCTCCTGGGAGTGGTGGTATGCTCCCATGATGGAGGAGAGGGCCTTGTGGAGAGTGGGTTCCCTAGGCCTGTCCGCCCCCTGTCGCACAGCAGCACTCCCAGTTCCCCTGTGTTCCTGGGCCTCCGTCCCCTGGACCGTGTGCCCACTACCATTGCCCCCAGGTCCCTGTTGTTGTTGGGGTGGTGGGTTATCCTGGGTTCCCTGTAGTGGTGGACACATAGCTGATTGACGTGTCCTAGGGACAGAGGTATGGGCCCGCTGGGTGGGTGCTGTGCTGGTGTTACCAGAGGGTGGAAGCTCTGTGGTGGCCTGTGACTGGGTGTGGGGAACCGACTGTCCCGAGGCCCACGATGGTCCGGGCTGGCCATCTGGATCCAGTTGGACAGAGCTGTTGTCATCACTGTGGGCCTCTTCTGTGGGTGGGGTGGAGATGTCTGGACCCTCCTGTCTGGTGATGTTGGGTAGTGGTCCTGCAGGGGTGTAAAAACATGATTATTGCATCTGTGTGTGTCATGGTGGGCAATGGGTGGGTGAGCATGTACCCCAGTGCTAGCATTCCTGTGTGGGTGCATGTGTGATGATGGTTGAGGGGGGTGTTATGGGTGTGTGCAGTGGGCATGCTTTAGTGATGGGTGTCCATGCTTTGTTCTGTCATGCAGGGCTTGGTGTTGGGATGGGTGGTTTGTGTTATTAGTACATTTGTGAGGAGTTGGAGTGATAGGGGAGGGGGCGAGGGTGGGGGTTTGTGATAGCATGCAGGTAGGGTGGGGGATATGATAGTTAAGATTTGACTTCCTGTGTCATCCCGACTTCTTGGGTGCTGTCCCACTGCGTTGACCCTGACGACTATTCTTCGCCATAGCTCCATCTTCCTAGCTATGGAGGTGTGCTGCACCTGTGATCCAAATAGCTGTGGCTCTACCCGGATGATTTCCTCCACCATGACCCTGAGCTCCTCCTCCGAGATCCTGGGGTGTCTTTGCTGTGCCATAGGGTGGTGTAAGTGATGTGGGGGTCGTGTATGTGGTGATAAGTGTGGTGATATGTAGTGGTGTGTGGTGTTTTGTGCGTGGAAGTAGTGTGGGTGATGGTGTTGAGTGCCTGTGGCTGCTAGTTTGTGGATGGTGGTGTCTTTCTCTGGCCTTCATTCTGAATTTTTGGTCGTAGGGCTTTGTGGGTGATGTGGATGTGTGTTTTATATTGTATTGGGTGTGTGGGAGTGGTGTGTGTATGTGTATCAGGTGTGTGTATTTTGAATTGTCCAATGTGGCTGTGTTTTGTAAGAGTGTGTGTATTTTGAGCGCAGCGGTGTGCACCGCCAATGGAATACCGCGGTTGAAAGACCGCTGCGTGGATTCGTGGGTCGTGATAGCATGGGCGTATTTCTGTTGGCGTGACGGTGGAGGTTTTGTTTTCAGCAGTTTATCACTGACCTTTGGTGTGGCGGACTTGTGTGGGTGTCTGAATTTTGTCGGATTTCGGGATGTGGGTCGTAATAGCTGTGGCAGAATTCCGCGGCCGCAGCGGTGTGTTGGCGGTCTTCTGCATGGCTTTAAGCGGCTTTTACCGCCAATGTTGTAATGACCCCCTAAATAATTTATTTGAGGACCTTAAGCCAATTTTAAGCCTTTTCTCTTTTTTTCCCTACTTTCTCTAAAACTGTAGGTTTACCTTACTCATACTGCACTTGTCACGGTTCAAACTTTTTTTCAAGATCTCTGGCAAAGAACACGTTAATGGGGCCCGTCAGACATTGCAGCGCCGGCCCGACGAGGAGCTAGCCCTATGAAGAAGCATGACATCCAGAGGATGTGCGAGGGCTCTTTCTTCTAACTTTAGAAGTGTCTTGAGGTTCTTAATTTCTTTTTCTTTTAGGAACAGTGTACCCTAGTGTTTTTCAAGTCTGTTAGGGATACTGTACACTGGACCTCACAAAACCTCCCTGGCCCTCTCTTTGCTTTGAGCAATTTGATGTTATCAATGGAGACAAATCTGTTCCCTTTGGAACAGTGATGGTAGGATGACAGGTCTGGTGCCTTGAATCACCAGGCCTGGAACCAGTGTTCTGTAAGATGGGCAGAATTCCTTCTTCACAGCAATCTTCTCATGAACCAAATCCCCAAATTTAGGAATCCAGCCTGTGGATGTTGTTGGTAAATCCCTTATTCCTAAAGTAGAAGCACTGACGGGCTGAATTATCCTCACAAAATTGTTGAAGCCCCTGTAAAATAGTGAGATCTTCATTTATGTCAAAAGTTGCAAAAGTTGTGCCTGCCGCCACCGTATCAGGGCCATCTAGATCTGGGACATACATAGTTATCCCAAGGAGGGCCTCATAAGGGGTATATCCCCCAAGGACCGTCTTGGCAGAATATTCCATGCCCTCTGGACCACATATAGGTGATGAAACCAAGGGCGGCCTAAACCTATTACTCTGGCTGTTAAGGACTGCTTTAGGTCATGATTCCTCCTCTCCACAACACTATTACCCTTGGGATGATATGGAAAAGAGTAATGGAGTTCAACACCCATTATCCTCATGGTGTCCAATAATGCCCTAGAGGCAAAAGCAGGGTCCTGGTCCAAGTGGAATGCTGCAACTGCAAATGTACAGATAAAGACCAGCAAGTCTTTTATAACAGTTTGAGCATCAGACGACCACTGTGGCCATTCCGACAGGAATCTAAAAGAAGAATCAACAGCAATGAAGATGTATTTGCAGGTACCATCAGGTTGTCAGGGACCACAATGGTCCGGGAACACACCTTTTAGTGGCCTATTGGACACTAAGAGGGATGTCTGCAGTGGGCGTTTGATGTTGGAGCCCTTTATTTGCTGTCAAACGTCACAGCAAAGGACATATTGCTTGGTCTGTTTATATAGATCCAGCCACCAGAATTGTTTATTTAAGAGTGAGATTGTGGCTGCTACACCAGCATGAGTAGAAGCAACACCCTCATGCGCTGCTTTGATGAGATCTAATCTCTGGTCTTGGTTGTAGATCACTCGATCCCCCACCCCAGGAATTGTTGCAAAAGCAATATTTTGTGCACTGATATGGTAGGAATATTTTGTAGGGTATGCTTTTGGAAGAGGCTTGCCCTCAGCCAAAGATTTCACAGCAGCCTGAATGTTATTATCGTATGGGAATGAGTCACTGCAACAACAGAAGCCATAGCTACAGCAGATTTGGTAGCCTAATTAGCCAAAGTGTTTCCTACAATGTGCACTCCCATAGGTTGATGGCCTAGTGTATGTACTAAATGAGTATCTGGTATTTTTTCCTTTAGATCAGCTACCCTCCCCCACAGAGTTCTGTGTTTTATGATGTTCCCCTTTGAGTCTCAGAACCCTTTCAACTGCCAATGCTTGAGATAATCATTGTAGAACGAATCACACACAATCAATGTGAGCTGTTCTGGATCTGTATTTTCTAGTGCCAAGATAAGAGCTTTAATCTCAGCCCAACTGTGCTGTGCAGTCCCCTAGCATCTGCGTGTAAGAATGTTGAGGGTAGAATACACCACTCTTCATTACTCCGCTCACAGCTGCACAAGTGGCTGAGTATTGATGTTTTGTACCTACAGCTGGTTGTGCTGAACCATCAGTGTAAATGACAGTTTGCTATCTGTCAAGTGGCAGATGCAGGGTACCGCTATTCGTATTGGAGAAATTCTTGTGTTTGAAGTTTTGTGTCAAAGATGTAATTACCATGAGTGGCAGCTGATTGAATCCAGTGTGAATGTCATGCTTTAGCAATAGGAATGCTTACTTTGGTGACAGCTTCTAAGTTTGGTACTGGGTAATGACAATAATGAGTTTCCCTTGGGTAAATGGCCTCCCCTTAATGACAGCCATCTGTACAGCAGACAAAGGGGGTTATTCTAACTTTGGAGGAGTGTTAATCTGTCCCAAAAGTGACGGTAAAGTGACGGATATACCACCAGCCGTATTACGAGTTCCATAGGATATAATGGACTCGTAATACGGCTGGTGGTAAATCCGTCACTTTTCCGTCACTTTTGGGACGGATTAACACCTCCTCCAAAGTTAGAATAACCCCCATAATCTTTTCAGTGAGTGCAAAACATTCTGCATTTGAATACAAATATGATTTGTATGCTATGGGCACTGTGTCACCCTCATTAAAGGTGACATAGGTGAACCTGATGACACCAGCAATTATTCTGATGACCAAATATGTTTTGTTGTCACATGTGTGTAAGTGTTTTGCTTCTAGCATGTCTTGCTGAAATCCTCTAAGGGTGCATGTGTGTTCAACTGTCCAGTGTCTACTTGAGAAATCTGGGCAAATTAAATCACAGAGTAGTTTGATGTGTTGTGCATAATCTGAAATTAAGTTCTAACAAAGTTAAAGAAACCAAGTAGTGACTGTGGGTTTTTGATGGTAGTTGGTGTTTGAAGCTGAGTACATGTTGTTCATTCAATAGCTCTTTTCCCAGAAACAGGACACTGAGAAAGACTATTTTTGTTTTCTTGAAACTGAATTTGTAGCCAAAGGCTGCAAGTCCTAAAACAATCTGGTTGACCCTGGCAAGATAAATGTAGAGGTTGTGATCTGTGAGAAAGATGTCATCCACATAGGACAAATCCTTGGGATAAAAATCATGCAATATTGAAGATACACAGACAGAAAAAAAGCCCTGGGCTGCTCTTATAGCCCTGTGGCAAATGGCAAAATTGTTTTTGTGAGCCAAACAAGAATGCACTCAGGTCCTGATTTTCAAGCGCTAAGTTTTGAAAGAAAAAAAGTTGGAAATATCCAAGATTGTTTTGTATTTTTTACACACTTGTTGTTAAGTAGTGCTGTGCTGTGTGCATTTTATATTGCATATGTGGGTATGTAATTGTTTAAGTGTCTGTAGTCTAAAACTATTGTATTTCAATGGTCTGGTTTGCATTGAGGAATAACGGGTTATACTTGTGCAGAGACTCAGGGCTCTATTACTCCCTGGTACTCAAGCTTAGTGAGGATCTCTCTCACTGGAGCTTTTGCCTCATGTTTAACAGGATATTGGGGCTGAGGCTGTGATGTAGAACTAATAGGTATTACACAGCCCAGCCAACTGCATAAGCTTCTTTTACCGCCTTTGGATCAAGATCTGAGAAAGAAGGCAAAATTACATCTTCCCCATGTGGGAGCTTGTGGACGTACTCAGGAGGCCAGTTTCTTTCTGCCAATAGGATATCACAATTAAGTTCTTCCTAAAAGATTATACTATTAGTGCACTCTATATGTCCCTTAATTTGGATATTTAAATCATAATCCCTTTTGTCCATGGTCTTGACTACAAGAAAGTTGTTAGTTACTGAAAGATCCAGATGATCTTTCAGACTCGAGCGACTTCTGCCGCGCTGTCCAGCAACGTTACTGCCAAGGTCTTTTTCCTCAGCAATGTTCTTATGATTTCTAGCATGTTTTATTGGAATTGCTGCCACCTTTTTCTTTTTTTTAAATTGTGGCTTTTGCTGTGGGGATTTGTCTTTTTCTTGTCTGAAGACCACTGTTAGTTTTTCTTCTGTTTCACATAGTGAGTGCGTTGCTCTGGTCGGCCATCTCTCTCACTCCTTCTATCTGGTGTGTCTTGAAATAAACGAGAGGGATGTGTATCAGTATATCTGTCAGGAGCCTTTATAGTTTCTTTATGGTTTCTCTATTTCTCTATTTTTTAGATTGTCCCAGATGTACAAAAGTGCAATTTTGCATTTCTTAAATAGCGACTTCATAGAAATAGCTATTTTATGAAATTCAAAATGCTATGTACAGAGATACAGATTTACAAAGTAGGAATCGCTATTAGGAAATCGGTATTAAGAAATCACTATCTAGGAAATGCAAAACCAAGGATGGCAAAGGGCAAAAGTCCCCTCTTGGTGCACCCCAAAAATAGGGGACACCTGCAGAGCACACATATGCTTACGGTGCATGTATGTGCTCTATTGCACTTTGGGGTGCTTTTTTAAATTGCACCTGGTTACTACCGACTTCAAGTGAGTGGTAATTGCATCTCCTAATGCCCAAATCGCATTTTGGAAATGCATGGTACATCAGAATCGGGAGTGCAAGTAGGAAATCCCTATGTGCATTTCCAATTCTGGAAATCACAAATTGCAACTTCTACAGGGTAGAAACCACAATTTGTGATTCCTTAAAGGGCTTTGAACATTAGAAAAGCCCAGTTTGCAATTCTTAATGGCCCGAAATACCGAATCGGACCATTAAGAAATGCAACCAGGCATCGCACATCTGACCCTATATTGCCTTTCAGAGTTCTCCGGATGCTTAGAATCTGCTCTCTGACTTCTTCTGTCTTTATTTTGTTTTTGTTTATCCCAGTATATTTTAGAACCCTCTTGTGCTTGTTTAATATTGTCCATAGGGGTGATACTCTGAATGTTAGGATTCTTCGGCTTGACTCCCACACTATCCTATCCTATACTAGTATAGGTTTTGGGAATCATTTTCAGTAGTTGACGCTCCTGTTCCAACTGTAGAATCTCCCGGAGCCATAGACGTATAACCAATGCTACCTCTTCCCCTTTAATGTTACTGAGTATTATTGAGGAGACTGTGTTGAAGGTGTATAACATTTGTATCCCCAAATCTAGGGCTCGAGCAGCCCTGTGTTCATTTTGCATTTGTTTTAACACTTCTGGTAAGTTGGCAAGTGTCAGGGTACTATGCATGGTAGTGTAAATTGAAGCGAAGACTGCACCCCATGTGGTGCAGTCATCCACTGAGGGAACCATCCCAAATGGCAAGCACATTGTGAGAATTCTATTTTTATCTATGAGGAAACAATTCTTCCAGCTGGTTAGTTTTTGTGCTATCCAGAACGGAATCTTCTCACGTTCCATGGGTGCCTTGCCCATCATAGAATGTACTGTTTGTGGGTTAATCCGAGTAACAACTTCAATTGGTGACCAGCTAGTGCAGCCTGTGCTAGGGGGAGGGTTATTCAAATCTGCATAGCGAATTTTACCAGTTGTCTGTAAAGTGCTACTAGTTCCTTATAAAGTATGCGTTCATCAGCTATTTGCATTGCCAGTATGCCAGGATGTGGTTCTTTATGTAGCAAACATGGGCCACGTTGGTCCATCATTACTTAAGGGCCCTAATCTCACGGGTTGTATTAAATGTGGTAAGGCACCATTGAAGCAATTTTGATATTCTTAATAGGAGAGCAGTACCTCTAAATATTGATAAGCCTGCTATGGTTGTGGTACATTTGCTATTTTGCATGTGTGAAATGTATGTGTTGTATTGTCTTCCTCAGGAAAGGTAACCCAGGAATAAAATGTTTCTGTTTAGTAAGCTTCATGAGCTTCCACCATAACTGTGACTTACTCACCCTCATCTGTTAAGCCATGCGCTACTACATGTTGTGTTAATGCGTGTCTCACATTTTCTGGAATATTTATGACATTAGCCATCTTAAGTGAAGGGTACAGAGAAGGAACAACAAATGGGGAAAAGTTATTTTAAGGGTTCAAGCTTGAACAACCTACAACCTAGGTAAGTGCTCCATTTTCAGCTGAGGAGGATTGCCCTCAATACCAAGGACATTGCCATATAATGGTACTTAGGGTACCTGTTGTATGTGAGACAGAGATACTAAGGGTATCCATAAATTAGTGCCAAAAAACACCATTGTCGGTGGTGCCATGTCGTAGTTGGACTCTCGCTTCTTGGCAAGACTGCTCGTTTAGGGATCACAGCACTTTTGTTTGTAGGCAACTGAGTCGCTCCTACAACAAGTCACAATTGTCGGCACAACCCTCCTGGCTTACAAGCAGACCTCAATGAAACTCAGACAGTAAAGGGGATTACTGGTAGCCCTACACATGGACTCTAGATTAGATCCCCTAGGGAAGAAGTGGTGAAACAAAAGTTACACTTTTCTCTCTCTAGCAATAAGTCTCAGTTACACACAGGTAATGAAAGAGATGCAACAAAGTTTTAAAAATATTTATTGAAAGGACTACAATCTATGACAAAATGCATGAGCTGCAATAATTAGGATAGTAAGCAAAATACCTAAAAGCTAGTAGTGGTTAAATAAACTGCACTTCCTCCAAGTGATAGTAGAAAATGAATAGTACAACATTGGTGCTGAATGGTTACCAGTAGCCTACTATCCCAAGGCATTAAATCAAGCACTCCATCAGGAGTACATGCAATACACAATAGTCCCAGAACTCCCACAGCACTCAATGAAATTTGGTATAATGTATCCAAAAAGAAAAAAGTAATGTAAATCTCAGTCCATTATTAACTTATTGGTCGTTGAATATCTGTCTCTTCTTGTAAAGTCGACAATAGCAGCCGATCGTGATAGATGAATCAATCTTTGCTTTATTCAAGTTGTACAGAATCAATCAAATATACAAAACCAACAAACCAATATGTGTTTCGTCACACCAGGTTACTTTTTCAAAGCAATGAAGGTATGTAAAGATGAATACCACCTCATGGGAAGAGGAATATAAAAGATCAGTAACTGTGATATATTAAACTAAGGGGCATATTTATACTCTGTTTGTGCCATATGTGCATCAAAACTTTGGTGCAAACCGTGCACCATATTTAAACTTTGACGCCCGAGCCCGCGGACGTCAAAATTCCTCTGTGTGCGCCATTTTTTGGATGCGGGAAACTGCCTTGCGCTAATGACATGCAAGGTAGGCGTTCCTGCCCAAAAAATGACTTTAAGGCCTGTGCGCCTTATTTATACTCCAGCGTCATTTTGACGCACAGGAGGGGGCAGGCCTTAAAAAACAGCGCACAGCCTGATGTGCGATGTTTTTTAACGCCTGGGTCAGGGCAGGCGTTAAGGGACCTGTGGCCTCGCTTCCATGGTCACTGACCATGGAAGGAGTCCAGAGGTGCCCTTCCCTGCCCCCAGGGACACCCCCTGAACCCTCGCCCACCCCGGAGGACACCCATGGATGGGGGGACCCATCCCAGGTAAGTACAGGTAAGTTGAAGTAAGTATTTATTTTTTTAAAGTGCCATGGGTGGCCTAATTTGGGCCCCCTACATGCCACTGTGCCCATTGACTGTCCCCTGGGCATGGCAATTGGGCAAGGGGGGCATGACTCCTGCCTTTCCTAAGACATGAGTCATTTCAAAGGGGGTTGTGTGTCAAAAAATGGCGCAAGTCCAGTTTGAGGCATGATTTTTGCCTCAAACCTGACATGCATCATTTTTTGACGCACAACCCCCATTTTCCCCTACACCGGCGCTGCCTGGTCTGAGTAATTTTTTTTTACTCAGACCAGTCCGCAGCACCGGCTAATGTCATTCCTTAAATAAGACGCCTGCATGGTGCGTAGGAATGGCGTTAGCTGGAGGTAACATTTTTGACGCAAACCAGCGCTGGCGCTGGTTTGTGTCAAAAAGTATAAATATGGGCCTAAGTCCTCTACAGGAGCGTCTTATAATAAGATAAGCATATGTCCGCTGAGCAAGGATCCAAGTAAGGAAATGAGTATCAGTTCAAACAACTCAGTAATATTTGCTAGTCATACTGGGACCATGATACATCCTAGTACTGATTATGTGTGATTTCTAAATCTGTATGACATCACATGATCCTTACCTGGATCTTTGCTCAGTGGACATATGCTTATCTTATTATAAGACGCTTTTTGCAGTTCACAATGGGTCGCAAATTGCGACCTACCTCATTAATATCCATGAGAAGGTTCTATTTGTGACCCACTGCAAATCTCAAAAGAAATTCAATAGAGTTTCGTAAATTTGAAACCGTGATTTCCTAAATGTGATTCACATGGAATCGCTATTAGGAAATCGCAATTTCTAACATACATACATGTGGCCCAAAATGTCTAACATTCAAAGAAAAACTTTGTTCTAGCTGAATGTACACATTACTAACAAATACAAAAAGAGTTTCCTATAAGACGCCTACAGAGGGAAGCAATTCTCTCTATTACAGATATTTTCATCCGAATTCTCCAAAAGACAAGTTGTCCACATCTCAGTTCTTAAGAATCAAGAAAATTGTACCTAGTCAAACACAATATTCTGTACAGGAAGACCTAATAAGTACAAAATTCAAGAAAGAGAGATGCTGAAAAAATGTTCTCAATGCTCCCAAGAAGACGGTAGAGATGAAAAATCGTGGGATCCCCTCACAACAAAAATGTGAGATTAGGACAACTGCATGTTCTTTGTTTCAAAATATTGCATCCGAAGTACTAAGATAAAACTAATGATTCTAAGACACTGGTGTTTTTCTTTGGCAAATTCTGACTTTGCCTAAATATTAAAGTGCTAGCCCACATGTATGTTTCAAAGGATTAGGAGCATTAAGAGTTTAGCATGCAAGAAGACCTAACAGAAAAAATCAGCAAACTCCAGTCCTGGAATCTATTCATGCCTGAATTGCAGACATTAAAGAAAGTCAAGTCACACAGCCTTAAACAGGTCAGAAATGCAAGCAGAACATGTGGCACTTCAAATGGTGCACACTTTCTAAACAGCCCAAGAGGAGATATGAGTAATGTAAAGACTGACATAAAGTCAAAATACAATTCAATGAACATAGAAGCAACCCCAGAACCAATGAAAAAAAGCCCCACAATAGCCACATACTTTGAAGGACAGAACTATGCACTGGGAGGCAAGGTGGCGCCCTTTTGAGAGGTCACGTCTTGGCTCGCTCCTCTTCAGCTCACTGCAAAAGGTCGAAAGGAGAATGAGCAGTGACTTTTCCTGGCATTGTTGTCTTTACTCCACTGCTTGGTGGTCACAAGTCAGGACTTACCTTGCTGCCGAAACTGGAGGGGTGCTAAATATAGATACGACAACAGCCCCCCGAGCCACTTGAGAAGCTCTGTACTTTTCAGTAGCAGCACTGCTGGTCCAAAGCACACGTCAACGTCTATGTGAGGCCGGATGGTTCACATCATTGAGGAGTTTGCAGGAAGCAATCCCTCCCTCAAAGAGCCACAGGTCAATCACGGATCCGTCAGCAGGAAATCAGGCAGAGAAATGGGCAGGGGAAGTCTCCTGAATGTCAGCTGCACTTGGTAAACAGGATGGCCAACAGGACCAGGCTAGACAAGATGGATACAACATCAAAGACAAGAAAGCCAGCCTCAGAGGTAATGGCAAGGGTGCAGCTGTTGTTGATGCTCAGTGTGTAACAGAGTAGCTGGGTAGGCATGATACACTGGATAGCGCTGACATACCTTCTGCTGGACAGCAGCCCCATGTTACAGATATTTTCTCCGCAGTTCTGCATGTTTTATCCAACTCAGTTACATCACCGCAATTGGCAACTCAGCAGCCGGGACAAAGTGGAATGTTTGATAATTTGAAGTTGTCAGGATCAGGGAGTCCTAGGGATTCTCTTGTGCTTGTTCCTGATCAGGCATCATTATCTATGACAGGACTCAGCCTGTCTGAAAGAGGACCCTGCAGTAAACCTTGCGGCAAATCTACTGATATTGGTCTAGCACAGACTGATGATTCTGAGATTCCACCTGCCCCTTTACAGGATAGAGGCACTGGGGAGGGCCTCCTAGTGATGCGTTCCATTTCCCAGGCCGAAGTTACAGACTTGGATTTAACTATCCCACAATTGTCCCAGTTTTCTTCTCCAGTTATGATGATGGCTGTAGGGACTCTGCCCGAGAACATGGCTGAAGCTTCTCTAGTTGGAGAGGGCATGGGGTCAGAGACAGTGGTTAGTTCTGTGAAAACATACATTAGTGGTGTTAATGGTATTATTTCCGAAGTCGAATTACAGTGAAACACTCGACAGCCTCCAGTCCCTCTTGTAGCTGCAGTTGAATCAGATTTTAGGAGACCTCAAAGTATGTCCCATGCCGCAGAGCCATTGCACCCAAGCACTTTTAGTGCTTTTATAGGGAAAGCAGTTGAGCAGAAGTCACCCGATGAATCTAAGGACCTGTGGGATCATTTTTTTCCCTCACCAATGGCTGCAGTACTTCCAGCCCAAATGGATCAGAGGAGGATTGCTGCTCGCTGTCCTCAAATAGTAGCTTGAGTGGCTCACCAGAAGTTCAAGACACTATGGTCAAGCGACCATCACAGACCAGGAAAATGAAAGACCAAGCTTTGGTTTCAAAGCCGGCAGGAGCAACCTGAAGGAGACCTTCTGCCCCAGCCTTAAAGTGGGATTATTCTGCAACTTTCCAGGTGTATACAGAGCTGGGGGTGTTAGGGGGGCAGGACCATTAGGAGCAAAGTTTGCCTTTTCCCAGAGGCAAAGATCTTCATGCTGGGCAAGCCAGGTCAGAAGAACCATCATTGAAATTGATTTATAACTCTATAATACAGCATCAATCTTATGGCTGTAAGGCTATCAAAAATCTACAGGGGTTTATGAGGAAAATCTCTAAGGCATGTGTAGAGATTGGAGAGACTAACATCTATAGGAAAGGGGAGCGAGGTGTTGGAGACAGAGATCGGGGCTGTGAAATCTCAATCAGAGGTGTATGAGTCCCGATTTGCTGATATGAAGTGGAAGTTCGAAGATCTTCAAAGTAGACAGTGACATAACAATATGCGATTTTTTGGGCTTCAGGAGGGGGTTAAAGTCAATGACACTAGAATGTTTATGGTGAATATGCTCAATGTGGTATTCCCAGAGCCAACGAGCTGGAACATGGACCTAAAAATCCAAAGGGCACATTGTTTTTCTCTAATGCTGAAGAAGGGGCGCACTTCCAGAGATGACAGTTCAAATCAGTTCAGAGCAATCATTGTATATTTGGGAATTTTTTTGCTTTTGCAAACGGTTTTTGAAAAAGCAAGGCCAGACTCTAAACGTAATTTTAATGGTCATTTGTTTTTTTCCCATGCAGATTTCTGTTAGGTAACGGTGGAAAGAAGATGGCAGCCTTGACAATTGGGTAAGCCATTTCAGGAAGTGGGGGGAAGAGGCATATCTGCTGAATCCAGCACATCTAAAGATTGTTTTAAAGAAAGCGCACACGTTTTCTCATCAGAGTTCAAGGCCAAGAAGTACCTGACGGAGTTGTCAGGCAGGCCCTGACTCCTTTGAGTGCTTCATTCTGTAGCTAATGCTAAAAATGATTCTTTGTTTGGAACATGTCGGAGATTTGCCTCGGTTCCTGAGGTCTGGTCTGGTGTTTGATTATGGTTGTTGTACGACAGCTCTATTTCTATTTGTGTACCTGTTCTCTTTTGTATTGTGCTAGGTGTAGTTATGCGTCTGGAGAGGATATCGAGCCTGGTGCCACTACCCAGGCCACCATGTAGGTTGGTGGTGGTCTAATTACCTTAGGTAATAGGTTGGGGGATGTGTTGGTAGAACAGGGGGATGGAAGGCCAGTTGGGTGATGGTTGAAAAGGGGGTAGGGACATAGGGCTGGTAGGGAGAAGAACAGGGGGGCTCAACAGGGGGTGGAGGTGGTGCACAGCACAAGAGGAAGTGATGAATCTGAGAAATTGGGTTTCTGGACACTGCTGGAAGTTCTAGGCTATATAACTGATAAAATTATTGTGTTGGTATTATTTAGGCTGGCTGGTAGGTTTGTCTTTCTCTATGGCATATATTTCCAAGACGTGTATTGTGTCAGTTAACATCTGTGGGCTTAATGACAAGGCTAAAAGACAGAATGATGTGAAAAATCATGCAGGTATTAGGGGTCTACAAAAGACAATTATTAAAGGTTCAATTAGGGCAGTACTTTAATCAACAGGCTTTAAGCTGGGGGTTTGCACTACTCATGGAACAAATACTCAGGGGGTGGAAATATTATTTTGGGGACATTTCAAGGGGCTGAGGCAATCTTCCTCCGACAAATCTGGCATATGGGCGATTGCCAAATGTCAAATTACGGGGCATGTAAGAACACTTTGCTTAGTTTGTGGACCTAATCTGGATGATCCCAATGTGTGTAACTGTAAAGTTCGTTAGTTCCTCAGGAGCAGTACCCTCAGGAGGCCCACCTTCCAGCAGTTCTGATTCTGTTATAGAAATCAAAGAATCTGAGTGACCAGACGAGAGGAATGAAAATTAGGGTGGGTGCAGCGGAAGATCTGGAACAGAAAATCCACACTGTTATCCCGCTGTTTTGTGTTCCTGCATATAATAGTCATGCAATGTCCCACAGAAAACAATCTCAAGATATAATTACCTGAAAAGGAAATGATGAGAGCTAAATTTCTTAATATACATGAGAGTTCACCATTCTCATAACAAAAGTACTTTTTGTTCAGTTCTGCAGTTTAGGTTAATCTTTGTGATTCACCAACTTACTCAGTGATTATCAATCTTTCTGCTCAATAAAGGATTTAGGCGGTCATTACAACATTGGCGGTAAAAGCCGCTTACTGCCGCGCAGAAGACCGCCAACACACCGCTGCGGAATTCCGCCACAGCTATTATGACCCACAGGTCGAAATCCGACAAAATCCAGACACCCACAGAAGACCGCCACACCAAAGGTCAGTGATAAACTGGCAAAAACAAAACCTCCACTGTCACGCCAACAGAAATACGCCCACACTATCACAACCCACAAATCCACGTGGCGGTCTTTCAACCGCGGTATTCCATTGGCGGTACACACCGCCGCGCTCAAAATACACACACTCTTACAAAACACAGCTACATTGGACAATTCAAAATACACACACCTGATACACATACACACACCACTCCCTCACACCCAATACAATATAAAACACACACCCACAACACCCACAAACCCCCATGACAAAAAATTCTGAAAGAAGGCCAGAGAGAGACAGCACCAGCAAGAACAACAGCACCCACAGGCACACAACACCATCACCCACACAACTTCCACGCACAAAACACCACAAACCACTACACATCACCACACTTATCACCACATACACCACCCCACACATCACCTACACCACCCCATGGCACGGCAAAGACACCCCAGGTTCTCGGAGGAGGAGCTCAGGGTCATGGTGGAGAAAATCGTCCAGGTAGAGCCACAGCTATTCGGATCACAGGTGCAGCACACCTCAATTGCAAGGAAGATGGAGCTATAGAGAAGAATAGTCGACAGGGTCAACGCAGTGGGACAGCACCCAAGAAATCGGAAGGACATCAGGAAGAGGTGGAATGACCTACGGGGGAAGGTGGGTTCCGTGGTCTCAAGACACCACATCGCGGTACAGCGGACTGGCGGCGGAGCCCCACCTCCTCCCCCACAACTAATAACATGGGAGGAGCAGGTCTTGGAGATTCTGCATCCTGAGGGCCTTGCAGGAGTCAGTGGAGGAATGGACTCTGGTCAGTCAAATCTTAACTTTAATATCCCCCACCCTACCGGCATGCTATCACAGACCCCAACCCTCGCCCCCTCCCCTATCACTACAACTCCTCACAAATGTACTAATAACACAAACCACACATCCCAACACCAAGCCCTGCATGCAGCAACAAAGCATGGACACCCATCACTAAAGCATGCCCACTGCACATACCCATACACCCCCCTAAACCATCATCACACACGCCCCCACACAGGAATGCTAGCACTGGGGTACACGGTCACCCACCCATTGCACACCATGACACACACAAATGCAATAATCATGTTTTTACACCCCTGCAGGACCACTACCCAACGTCACCAGACAGGAGGGTCCAGACATCTCCACCCCACCAAAGAAGAGGCCCACAGTGATGATAGCAGCTCTCTCCAACTGGATCCAGATGACCAGCCCGGACCATCGTGGGCCTCGGGACAGTCGGTTCCCCACACCCAGTCACAGGCCACCACAGAGCTTCCACCCTCTGGTAACACCAGCACAGCACCCACCCAGCGGGCCCATACCTCCGTCCCCAGGACACGTCAATCAGCTGTGTGTCCACCACTACAGGGAACCCAGGATAACCCACCACCCCAACAACAACAGGGACCTTGGGGCAGTGGCAGTGGGCACACGGTCCAGGGGACGGAGGCCCAGGAACACAGGGGAACTGGGAGGGCTGCTGTGCGACAGGGGACGGACAGGCCTAGGGAACCCACTCTCCACGAGGGCCTCTCCTCCATCATGGGAGCATACCACCACTCCCAGGAGACGATGGCAACGGTCCTGGCCAAGTTTCAGGAGACCCAGCGCATGCAGGAGGAACAGTATTTGGGGTTCAGGGAGGAACTCAGAACCATCAGCTCCGCCCTGGGCACCATCGTAGGGGTGTTGAAGGAAATACTTAACACCAGGAGGGACACTGTGGCACTACAAGGGGCCCCTGACACTAGCATGGATGATGAACTGCCCACCACCTTCGCCGGCGCCAGTGGACAGGAGGCACTGCCACAGGACCACCACACCAGCACCCCACCCCCTGCAGAAGGAGAACCACCCCGCAAACGGTCCCTGAGATCCAGGAACAAGACAGAGCACGGTACCAAGACACCCACCAAGAAATGAGACCACCCTGATTGTCAACCCACTGTCCCACTTTGTCACCCTGTCCTTATTTAAACTGCCCCAGCTCCACTTCCTATGCCCATATGGGCAATGCACCTGTGAGACTAATAGACTGGACTCTGCCATGGACATTCCTCCGCCATCACCCCTCACCATTTAACTTCCCCCTCCAATATTTTGTATTTAAATAAACACCCTTGAAGCACAAAACAATCTGGAGTCAGTCTGTGATTTCGAAAATGTGTATTAGCAATTACAGTGTCAAAATGCTTTTTCAAATGTAATTTCAACATACCTATGTCACACATCTCAAGTCCATGAGGAATCTAAGCAGATGACACACGTTGGAAACCACACCTGTGGAACCGTAAGGGAAATGTACAACTCAATTACCATATACTGGTTGAAATCGACAGATAGGATAGAGGTAGAAGTGTGAAAGTACTTGTAGTAGGCAGGAATGTGTTCTCACCTGCGTGTCACTGGAAATATTGCTGGATAACTGAGTCCCTGTTGTCAATGTCTTCTTCCTCTGCTTCCTCCTCATAACTGTCCACAGGCTCCACAGCTGCCACAACACCTTCATCTGGACCATCCTCCTGCAGAAAAGGCACCTGTTGTCGCAAAGCCAAGTTGTGAAGCATACAGCAGGCCATGATGATCTGGCACACCTTCTTTGGTGAGTAGAATAGGGATCCATCTGTCATATGGAGGCACCTGAACCTGGCCTTAAGGAGGCCGAAGGTCCGTTCGATCACCCTCCTAGTCCGCCCATGTGCCTCATTGTAGCATTCCTCTGCCCTTGTCCTGGGATTCCTCACTGGGGTCAGTAGCCATGATAGGTTGGGGTAACCAGAGTCCCCTAATAGCCACACCCGGTGCCTCTGGAGTTGACCCATCACATAAGGGATGCTGCTATTCCGCAGGATGTAGGCGTCATGCACTGAGCCAGGGAACATAGCATTTACCTGGGAGATGTACTGGTCTGCCAAACATACCATCTGTACATTCATCGAATGATAACTCTTCCGGTTCCTGTACACCTGTTCATGCCTGTGGGGGGGGACCAGAGCAAAATGGGTCCCATCAAAGGCACCGATGATGTTGGGGATATGTCCAAGGGCATAGAAGTCACCTTTAACTGTAGCCAAATCCTCCACCCGAGGGAAAACGATGTAGCTCTGCACGTGTTTCAGAAGGGCAGACAACACTCTGGACAACACATTGGAAAACATAGGCTGGGACATCCCTGATGCCATGGCCACTGTTGTTTGAAATGACCCACTTGCAAGGAAATGGAGCACTGATAGCACCTGCACTTGAGGGGGGAACCCTGTGGGATGGCGGATTGCTGACATCAGGTCAGGCTCCAACTGGGCACACAGTTCCTGGATTGTGGCACGGTCAAACCTGTAGGTGATGATCAAATGTCTTTCCTCCATTGTCGACAGGTCCACCAGCGGTCGGTACACCGGAGGATTCCGCCATCTCCTCAAATGTCCCAGCAGACGGTGCCTAGGAATGACAACAGCGACCACAGAGTCAAACAACTCAGAGGTATGTACCCACAGTCTATACAGAACACCATTTATACACAAAATGTGGCCTGTATTTGTGTTGTGCGACAAGGCTTAGGTCTGTGTGACGCAGTTGGTAATTAGGGAATGTGGGCCCCTGAAATGGCGGCTGCCTGACCTCTAAAGTGGGACAATGGGATGTGAGGTAACTGCGCTGGCATTGTACACCGTCGCGGTAGGCGTTCATAGGCCGCGGCGCAATGCTGCATTGGTTAACATTGCACCCTATGGGTTCCAGAGCCAATGACGAAGTATGCCGGTGGTGATGTTACGCACCGCCGCGGACGTGACCGCCATTTTCTATCTGTTGAATCACTCGATACCTGATCGTCGACAGGAGAGGACCTACTCTGCAAGTGCTGCTGTGACCTCGGTCTGGAAGAGACAATGGCTTGTGCATCTGGGGAAAGGGCCCCTGCCTTCACTGCAGAGGAGTTGGAGAAGCTCGTGGACGGGGTCCTCCACCAGTACACGCTACTCTACGGTCCTCCAGACCAGCAGGTAAGTACACAGGGAGCATAATGTATGGGCTATGCCTGTGTGGAGAGGGCTGGTTGTAAGATTGAAGGGGGCACAGTTCTGCGTGCATGATGGACTGTGAATGCATGTGCCACATGGCAAGGGTAGGGATGTGGGCCACTCACTTAGACGGTGCAGATGTTAATGACTTCTCTTCTTCCCCTGTACATGTCATGTAGGTCAGCGCCCACCAGAAGAAGGATATTTGGCGTGCCATCGCCAAGGACGTCCGGACCCTGGGGGTCCACCACAGACGGAGCACCCACTGCCGGAAAAGATGGGAGGACATTAGCCGCTGGAGCAAGAAGACGGCGGAGGCTCAGCTGGGGATGGCCTCCCAACATGGGAGGGGTGCCCGTCGAACCATGACCCCCCTGATGTTCTGGATCCTGGCTGTGGCCTACCCTGAGTTGGATGGGCGCTTGAGGGCATCACAGCAGACGCAAGGGGGTGAGTAGAACATAATTCAGCGGACTTTGTGTGCAGTGGAGGGGTCTGGGTGGGGGAGGCGGGCTGTGGGTATCCCTAGGCCAGGGCGAGTTCCGTAGGCTAGGCCCCTCCGTAATGCAGGCCATGTGGCACCCCACCCCACCTCTGAAGAGTGCCAAGTACAGGTATTCATTCCCCTGTGTCATCTATGTGTGCAGATGTCGTCCATAGCCTTGTAGGCCATATCCCAGGAATTGCATCTGTAGAGCCCAACAGCGCGACGTAGTGCAGGGGGCTGCTGTGTCTGTATTGTCTGCCAACGGTAGCGGTAAGCCATGCACTCAACCTGTCTTTCTTCTGTCGTCGTCCCCCCTTTTTGTTTTCTCCCTGTTCTTGTGTGCATCAGCATCATCAGGCGGAGGTACAGTGGCACCGGAGCACGAGGGAGCTGCATCCCACATGGCCATGGAGGGCCACACCACGGACTCAGAATACACCAGTGGGATGGAGGGCGAGGGGAGCATCACGGTGGTCACAGGATCTGCAACCAGCGACACCTACTCGTCCTCCGATGGGAGCTCCCTTGTGGTGGTGGCAAAATGTGTGCCCCCACTTCTACAGGTACAGCCGCCACCCCCCCTACCAGCACCGCCCTCCCAGCAGCCCCTCAGCGTGTGCCCCGTGCCTGCTGACCGAGGAGGGTGGGCATCATCTTTGCCCCAGGCACCTCAGCCCCTGCCCCTGTCACCACTGCTGCCCTCAGTGAGGAGGCCATTGACCTCCTCAGGCCATTCAATGTAGGGGCAGTCTACCATTTTGAATGCCATCCAGGGTGTAGAAAGGGAATTGCAACACACTAATGCATTCCTGGAGGGCATTCATTCTGGTCAGGCTGCCCTTCCTCGAACCCTGCAAACTCTGGCCTCAGCACTGATGGCAGCCATTGTCCCTGTGTCTAGCCTCCCCCCTCCAACTTCCTCCACCCAGACCCAATCCCTTGTACCTCTGCCTATCCCAAGCACACCATCAGACCAGCCTGCACACACCTCACCACACAAGGGAAGCTCAGGCAAACATAAGCACCACACATCCCACAGGCACTCACGCATGCATCACACACATACAGACACACCAACATCCACTGCCTCCACTGTGTCCCCCTCCTCGTCGTCTCCCTCCTCCCTCCCAGTCTCGTCTACACTCACACCTGCATGCACTACCACTACAGCCACTACGTCCCGCACCAGCACACCCACCACCACACCCCGCTCATGTGCACTCACCACCCCCACTACCATTTACACGTCCCCTGTGTCCTCTCCCAGTGTGTCTGTGACGCCCCCTCTGAAGATACACAAACGCAGGCACACACCCACCCAACAGCCATCCACCTCACGACAGCCTCCAGCCCATGCACCTGCACCCAAATCAACAAAACTTACACCTCCTACAACCACCACCTCTTCCTCCACTCCCAAACCCCCTCCATCTACACGTCCCAGTGTCTCCGAAAAACTTTTCCTGGCCCCCCTTAACCTATTTCCCACCACCACCCCCCCTCCAACTCATAGGTCCCGTACTAGCACCTCAGCCAAAAAATCTCTGGGACCAGTGGTGCCTGTTGTTACAGGTATGTGGAGTGCACCGGCCACCAGGACAGCCAGTGTGGCACGGAGCCACAGCACAGCCAGTCCCCCCCCTGTGAAGCACCAGAAGTTGGACAGTGCCCGGCGGGAGAGGGGGAAGACCCCAGCCAACAGAGCCGCTCACAAGGGTCCCGGGGGAAGTGTCGACTCAGCTGTGACTTCTCCCAAGGTGGGGAAGGGGCAGAAGAAATCTCCAAAGTCTGGGAGGAGCACCACGGCGGAGAGGACCGCCATCATCCCCGCTGCCCAGGAGGCCACCGCCAGCCAGAGTCACTGCCCAGGAGGCCAGCCCCATCGTCACTGGCCAGGAGGCCACCGCCAGAGTCACTGCCCAGGAGGCCAGCCCCATCGTCACTGGCCAGGAGGCCACCACCAGCCACGGCCCAGCTGGCCAGGAGGGCCCCGCAAGCCACAGCCCAGCTGACCCATGAAGGACCGCCAGCCACAGCCCAGCTGGGCAATGAAGGACCACCTTGGCAAGCACCGCTGAACAGGCCAGGGACTGCTGAACAGGGCAAAGGCCGCCATGGAATGCACCGCTGAACAGGTCTGACAGTGGCAACGCAAGCACCGCTGAACAGGGCAAAGACCGCCATGGAATGCACCGCTGAACAGGTCTGACACTGGCAACGCAAGCACCGCTGAACAGGCCAGGGACCGCTGAACAGGGCAAAGACCGCCAAGGAATGCACCGCTAGCCCATTTGCGGAAGAGGCAGTGACGCAATTGGGACCGTCACGGGGTGTGTGCTGCACTCTGGGCACCAGTCCCCCTCCAGCACCAGTGGAGACTGTTATCCACTTGAGAGACTGTTGCTTTGCACTCCCCAGGATATGGCAGTGGGCAACCAACCCACTGTAGAGACTTGAGAGACTGTGGCTTTGCACTCCCCAGGATATGTCAGTGGGCAACCCACCCACTGAAGAGACTTGAGTGACTGTGGCTTTGCATTCCCCAGGGTATGGCAGTGGGCAACCTACCCACTGTAGAGACTTGAGAGACCGTGGCTTTGCACTCCCCAGGATGGACCAGTGGGCAGCCCACCCACTGTAGAGACTTGTGAGACTGTGGCTTTGCACTCCCCAGAATAAAGCAGTGGGCATGGAGCCCCCTCGTGGATCTGGCGTTGTGCACTCATCCGGCTGAGGTGCCCCCCTTTCCCTTCCCCCTGAGGTGCCTGTTGTATTTCTATCTGATGCCCCTGCAGTGTTCTCTATGTTTTGATCGTGTATCGAGTGTGAGCCTCGTCCATGCATTTTGGGCCCAGTGGCCCACGGACTATAAATGGTGCAATACCTGGACTTGTATTATTGGTGTATATATTTGTTTATAGTGTATATATATGTTTGAGTACTGGATTTTAATATATTACAATGGTTACACTAATTTCCTTTTGTCTTTGCATTCTTCCAGGGGGTTTGGGGGGTGTAACTGTAATGTATCATGCTGTATTAGTGTGTGTTGTAGTGGGTGAGGGTGTGGGTGGGGGTGTTGCGTGTGTGTGTCCCTGCTTTTTCCCTCCCCCTCCCCTGTGTTGTAGGTGCAGTACTCACCATGGTCTTCGCCGCCGGCGTTCGTGCTCCTGGTAGAGGAGCAGGAAAACTATCGCAGGTAGGATTTGGAGTTCCGGCTCCATGGTGTCCTCGTTCCTTGTGGGGTGTGTAGAGGTGAGCGTTTTCCCTTCTAAATTCCTTTTTCTGCCGTGTTTTTATCTGCGGGGAATCCGCCCCGGAAAAGGTGGCGGATTGGCCTGTCATAATAGTGTGGGTGGTACATGTCTCCCGCCTGTCTGTTGGCGGTGACCACTGCATTGTTTGTTTGTACCGCCGTGGCGGTCGGAGTGTTAAAATGGCTGTCTTTTTTGGCGGTTTCCGCCACGGTCGTAATTGCAATTTTTTTACCGCCGGCCTGTTGGCGGTCTTACCGCCGCTTTAACACCATCCGCCAGGGTTGTAATTACCACCTAGATCTGGAAAAGGTTTGATGAGTGATCTTTTTGTGAAAGAGTGCCCCCCCTCTCAGTAGTCATAATGCCACCCTGCACAGAAGTGTTCAAATAACAAGGTCAAGCCTATCTGCCCATGTGAACAAGGGTGGGTATGTATCTATATAACAATTTTCCTGTGGGACTCATTCATAAGTGGTACTTTCTGATGTGTCTTAGAAGAAACCCAGAGTTACTCAGTCTTAGTCAACAGACGAACATTAATGACAAAGAAGACAAAACACAGGACTAACACAGGACTGATATAGTTTGCTTCTTCTCACTCCAATCAAGTGTAACAATCAACCAGGATCGTTTGATTTCAGCAACATTATATTTAAATTATATTTACATATAGGGGCTTTCAGCCAGCCCTTTTCATAACGTATAGGGCAATGGGTCAGCCCACTGGGTCATTCCACTTCAGCCTTCTGCAAGTGACGGCATTTGGTCTTTCAGCAATAGCTCTTCTGCAGACAAAATAGTCCCCCTTAGTCTCAGGGACTACTATGGCATTGTGTGCTTTTCGAAAAGAAAAAAACTTTAGTTAACTTTTTTCACAATGGCAGCTGACAATCAGGTCTCCCAAAAATAAGGTTTTAGAAAAACTTTGACAAAACAAGATAAGTGTTGACAAAGCCATAAGGCTGGCAGCCAGGGACAGAAATAATGATAAGAGCACGCTCAGCAACAAAGAAGGCTGGAGATGCTCGTTATCTTTACTTGCTCAGTGCAATAAGAGATTTGCTTTGACTCCCCATCCGAGCGTACAGAAAACAAGTTGAAGCATATAAACATTACTTGTTTATTTCGAGCAGGTCGTAAGAAATCTTACCTCAACGCCATTAATAAACAGTAAATCACATAGCACATTATATCTATGTGTATCACAAGAGGTATTACTTTACTAATACTGTTTGTATATTTTTCTTTGTATGTTTTGTTTTTTTGTTTTCATCTCCCTTGGAATGTTCTTTTGAAACCCTCCAGATTTTCTGAGGCGAGGAAACACCAAAGGCGGTATTTGCTTTCTTTTCATTTTTTAAGGAGAGTTGTGATCAAATTTACACAACTAGAGTACATTTCATGATTGCCAAGGATAAATTATGAAATGTACTATAGGTAAGAGCTTCCTAAATAAAGTGGCATGACAGAGGCCTTAACAATTTCTGCGCTTATGATCCTCTGAGTGTGGATTCCTAATCAAACCTTAATAGTTCTATTCAGAGTACTTTATTTGTGATTTCAACATTCCTCACCTTTTTACGTCAATATTAAGTGAGTAAATACGTTTGCTCAAAGTTTAAAAGTTACTGATTGATGAACTGTTTAATAATTCTCACACCACCCCGCACGTGGTGCATAATGAGTGGGGTGTACGAGTCTGACCACCACAAGGAGGGTTTAGGGGGATTCTCCCCGAAGAACATTTGGGCAAAAATGACACATTTAGCAACACATTCTTCATCATGTATTTAATTGTATTAGCTTTTAAAGACTAGTAAATGATTCCCTCGCAATCAACATCCAACAGTACCCTTCACCTCCCCATAGCCCATTTATCCCATGTATTTCATTTTATAGTGACTCTCATACCATTGTAGGATGTCGAAGCAATTTACATCACCCACAAATATAAAAACAATGAGTCATTTGTGTGTAAATCAGTGTATAGGGAATGTGATATAAGACAAAGTGTAGGATTCAAGCCGTCTATACTAGTAGGCATTTATTTATGAGTACTGTGTCTCGAGAAGCACAATCTCAGAATTCAGAAGGTACCACTATGTTAGGGTTGGCTTTACTACTAATAGTAATTTATTTCTAACCAAACAAACCCTTCTCAGCAACACTGAGATAATGAAAGACTCAGAAAAAACACAACTTTCTAACCTGTAACATGCAGTTTGCATGCTGCTCTTTCATGACACTTCATTGGATTATGATTGTAATTTATGAACTGCACAGTAACAAAAGGCTATCTGTGACAAAAGCAGTAACCTGCTGAGTTATGCACATAAAATACCGCTATGTGATATGCATGGTACACATCCTTTGCAGCAGGCATATTATCCCTCTGTACGACCTTAGATGAGTCGAAACGACCACTAGACGAAACTAGGACCTCTATCCAGCAGGAGCATTATTCACAAGTGTAATGTTGACAATGTTATTGTTGTCTGAAAACTGCTGGATATAGAAATACCTCAGCAGCAGATGCTTTCAAAACTGCTGCACTTCAACAAAAACGGACCCCAGTAACAAAACCGCACCCACCCCCATCACTCCAGCCTCCCGGGGAAATGCCCGGGACAGTCCGGCCTTGAAAGCAAATCTCAAACATGAAGAAATAAAGTTCCTTTAAGAATATATTTCGCTTAAGAATGGCTTTCAACAGGTTTGTTTTGTCAACGTGTAGAAAGCCATTCTAAAAGAAACAATGGTGTGACAAAATAAATTCGTCAGACCTTTTTCTACATGTTGATTTTTTGTCAAGACCACGTACAGCCATTTTCAGAACAGACGAAAGGTGAGCTGTAAAAAGTGGGTAGGCAGAGGAGTAGGGTTTGGTAGGAAGTAGCAGGTAATAATTCAGATTTCGTAAATAATATAAAGTGCTACTTCTTAAGAACAACTAAAAGAATTCAAAAATCGTCTGAAAAACAACACACCTGGAATATTAGAGGACGATAGGAAAAACAAAAATAACTGCGAAAAATAAGAAAAAAGGCAGGGGAATAAAGGCTCCAATCTGTATTTAAGCTGCTACACTGAGTTCCCTCCTCCTCCACACATACCTAAATTGACTTCCTGCTCCCAAGGGATCCACCGGAACACAGCACTGAACCTGCTTCTATAGCGCTGGAGGGGGCTCTCTATGATGCTCTATGCAGCACTCCTCAAATAGTGCCTACGGACTGGGAGGTACATCACCCACGTCCCCTAAAGGCAGGTCCCCGAGTAGCCTCAACACCACCACCCCCAGGGAATCACTGTACTTTACCAAATCCCACACTTCACCAGGCGAGTTCCCGGCTGACCTAGCCGACCCCATCTGGCAAGTGGAATTCTCACAATGCACCATTGGTACCTCCTGCTGGTCACTCAGCTGTCTGAGGAGGCAATTGTGAGACCTTACATAGACCTGAGCTCCTAACCCATTAGCACTTTCTAGGCAATGGACTTATTGAGCACCGGCGTGCTAACCATGCCTACCTTGAAAGGCAAGACAACCAAGACATCCTCCACTGAAGAGATGTTGCACCCCCAAGAATTGGACAAGCACCAGAGTCCGGTGCACTGGGGGTCGCTCCAGACACCAGCATGCAAGTTCCAATGACTAAATCAGATATCCAAGAACTTCTGAAAGATTTCCGCAAATACATGGCAACATGGTGTCAGGATATGAATAAAGCCATTGCAAAGCTTGACCACTCTATACAAAAAGGTGTTAAAAAAAGTGATGGATGGAATGTTTGAATTAAGCTCAGTCACTGGGAATTACTCCGGGTGCATTCCATTCCATCATTTTTTTGCACACCATGTCACCTCAGTTTGGCCCTAGCTATGTGCAAATCAGCCTTGACCCTGCTCCAATCAGAACAGTTCAGTCCAAACTCCCAAGCCAGGTCCTCCCTGAACCAGAACACAAGCAACCCAGGACTGGTTTCACTGTAGTTATGGGCTCATCAGCTAGGTATAGCTTGGTTGCAATGACAGTGTTCACGGGATGCACGTCTCAGCATATCCGTCTCACCTACGGCAAGACACTAAAGTATACAAAAGATGTGATGGATGGAATACTTTGAATTATTCTCAGCCCAGCTAATTACTTGGGCCGCGCCCCAATCCATCATTATTTTTCACACAGTATCACCTCAGTTTGGACCCCAGCTATATGCAGATCAGGCTTGACCCTCCTCCAAACTGAACAGTCCAGCCCGAACTGCCCAGTGAGGTCCTCCCTGAACTGGAACACAACCAACCTAGGAGTGGATATGTCCTAGTTATGTGCTCATCAGCTGGGTATAGATTGGCTCCAGTGACACAGTGTTCGTTGGATCCATGTCTGAGCAAACCCATCCCACTTAAGATGAAACACTATGTGTACTTTAGGTGTCACTCTGTGAAGCTGAAAATTGACTTGACCAGATGAAAAATTTTGTCACCTCTATAGCACATGGCCAGGGTGACTTTGGTGGTGGTTGGCTGTTTTAGAAACACACCATACAGACCTCACAGATAAACTAAAGATGAAATCGGTTACAAAGAAACAACATTCACATTGGGGCATCCCCAAAGACCTGCCTACCAAAGACTTAGAGGAATGTGTATAGATCCTCTCTCTTCACATCTTTCAAGAAACCAACCGACAGCCATCTCACCTAGGCGGCACTCACAGGGCCTTCTACACATTTCAGCAAAGAAAGGATCAGAAGCTAGATGTTTTCACAAGAGTGCATTTCTTTAAAGAGAAAAAAAGCCATCCTCTCAGCTGCTCTGCGACAAAAAACAACCTCCCGGGACTCCACTCTCACTGACTTCCAGGATATCTTGCCTGCCACTCTTTCACAGACAATTTGCTCAGGTCAACACCTAACCTAGCCGCAAGAAAATTTCATATAGATGAAGGTTTCCATTTCATCTACTGCTCACCTTTAAAGGTGCACAGGATGGTATCTGAGACATGTTCAAACCATGGATCATCTTGGACCTCAGAAGACATGCACACGATTCCTGAAATGAACACCCATTGAGGATGTTGGTAATGATGTTTGGTGCACACCTACTACAAATAGGCTTTGAAAAAATTTGAAATGCTTGAAAAGAATGAAGGACACATTGGGTCGGACCATAGAGCCAACTCTGAAGATGATTAGGTGGCACCAATACTCCTGCGCTGCTTCTGGACATCAGGAGCTGTTGAGGGAAACACTGCCCTATTCTGATGCACTGTGTCCACACTCAACAAAGTTCACCTTCATGTTCTGCATTGAAAATCCCTCCTATTTGACTATGGTCGGAATGCCTGAGTCTCCATATCAGCCATCGCAAGTCTATCTTGGCATCTCATGACATACCGGCGGGGGCTCTACCATATCCACCCACAGCTAGCCACACAGTGTTTCTAGACAGACAGCACCTGAGAGACAGACACTTGTATTGTGAGATGATTTGTTCCCTTTGTTTTGGGTATTTGCCATGTCAAGGTTTGTTGATGTTTCCATTAGTTTACTAAGTACAGTTCCACCACCTCACTATCATAATGACAATCACACCGTGACATTCACTTCTCAGTCTTTGAACCTCTTAGCCATTCTACATAATACATGAGATAAGAGAGGCATTTTGTTCCTCTATTCTATATTTTACACAATCTCATGTAGAACCGCCCCATTTTGCGATGACAAACATCATCATATTGACACTCAATTCTCAAGGCCTCAACTATCCACTCAAGCAGAATGATTTGTTGCAGTGGCTCCATTGCAAAGGCTTGTACATAGCTTTCCTCCAGGAGACATCTTCTATACCATGAAGTTCCCAAAATACAGTCTTATTGGTTCCCTTTCCAATACCAACCTACCAGTACCTCCAAAACAAAAGGCACTGCCATCTCTATATGCAGAGGCATAACCTTTGAACTGGACCCTAAGCAGACAGATGTTAGAGGCCACTGGTTGGGAATTAGAGGCAGACTGGGTAATCTTGTGACACTGTTCGCTATCTATGCCACCAATTACGAAAAAGAAATGTTCCACGCAGATCTTTTCACAATAGTAGGTCAGTTCACCAAAGGTAAATTAATTATAGGTGGAGACTTCAATGCAACCCTCCACCCCACAGAGGATAGGCAATCCTCCCGCCCTACACAACAGAGGGCCCACTGGTCTTTACTCCAGGCCACAATAGATCTCAATACAGAAGACATATGGAAAACACATCAACAGGGAGGGAGGGACTGCACCCTTTAATCAAATGTGCACAGACCCTACACACACATTGACTTTTTTTTTTTACTTCCAGAGCCATATAACCAAGAATCATCCAACCTGATATTGACCCAAAAGACTTATCAGACCATGCCTCAGTGTAGCTAAACTTAAACATCATAGAATCATACACCCAAACATGCCGGCCTTGGCTTATGAGCAAGGTTGCAATGAGGGACATGATAAGCAGGGAATATATATGGGAAGCCCTTGACTACTATTTTCATATAAATGGTTATGGAGGGATTAACCAAGCATAATGTGGGACACTACTAAATCGACCATCGGGGGAACTCATATTGCACAAGTCCACCTTTGAATGGCTGGGAAAACAAAACAGCAAGGAACTGGAGGATGAGCTGCGTAGGTTAGAGTCCTTACACAAATGCAACATTTCCTTCTGCACGCAGCAATACCTGTGCAAAGCAAGAGGGGAACTCAAGCAATTATTAAAGAAAGATGCAGGCAAGAAATTTCTAAATATTCAAAAGTTGTATTATGAAAAAATGGACAAAGTGGACCCATTTCTTGCCTATAAAATATGCCAATCCCGATTGGGAAACCACATAAACAGAATCACGGACACACAAGGCATGACTCACAGATCCACTCTGGGTATACAAAAATATTTTACTTCCTACTACAAGTCTCTCCTAACAGGCGAGGTCCTCTCCCAGAACAGCAAGTCCTTTATCTCAACACATATGATCTTCTCCTTTTAGAGCACACAATTGTAGTCAAAGAAGTCTGAGCAGCCATAACCTGAATCCCATGGTAAAAAACGCTTGGCCCATATGGCTTTCCTGCCTCATTCCATAAGGCTTTCAGTAACTTTCTAGCAGATCCCCTATCTAAGATGTTCAATGAGATTCTAATCCGTGGCACAGTCACGTACACAATGCTAGAATCTCAAATTACACTCCTATTAAAAAAGGGCAAGGACCCATACAAATGCCAATTATATCATCTTACTGCCCTATTTAATAACAATGTGAAGATCTTCACCTCAATACCAGTGTCTCGTCACCATGCGATATGGCCCAGCCTTATCTCTTGCCAACAAACCAAGGAGCGTATTTATACTCTGTTTGTGCCGAATTTGTGTCATTTTTTTTAACCAAAATCCGGTGCAAACTTAACTCCATATTTAGATTTTGGAGCTAGACATGTCTAGCACCAAAATATTGGAGTTAACGTCATTTTTTGCCTGCGGAAAGCTACCTTGCGTCAATGAGATGCAGGGTAGGTGTTCCCGGGCAAAAAATTACTCTAAGGCCCTAGCACCTTATTTATCCTTCTGTGCAAAAATCACACACAGGGGGAGGAGGGGTCAAATAATGGTGCAAAGCTTGCTTTGCACCTTTATTTAATGCCTGGGTTAGGGCAGGCATTAGGGGACCTGTGGGCCTATTTCTGTGGTGGAACACCAGGGAATGAGCCCACAGGTGCCCTCCCCAGGGACACCACCACGCACACCAGAGGGACAGCGGAGGATTTTTTTTTAAGTGTCATTAACGGCCCTGAAATGGGCCCCCCCACATGGCACTGGGTACAATGGCCATGCCCTGGGGACCCTGGTCCCCTGTGCTGGCCATTGGGGTGGTGGGCATGACTCCTGTCTTTCCTAAGACATGAGTCATGTGGTATGGATGGTTTAGCGTCAGAAAATGACGTTAGGCTGGTTAGAGTCATTTTTTGTTACTCTAACCTGCCTATCATCATTTTTTGGTGCGAAACCCCCTTCTTCCATACCGCCAGCCCCACTCGGCTAGCATCATTTTTTTTTACTCTAGCCTACCTTTTGCGACGACTTGCATCATTCCATAAACATGGTGCCCGACTGGTGGTCAGAAAATGGTGAAAGCTGGTGCTAAACTTTTTGTGGCAAACTGTGTTAGTACAGTTTTGCACCAAAAAGTATAAATCAGGGCCCAGGATCGCCTGAAACCGCCACACAGGCCACAATATCACAAAGATACCAGAACACATTCATACACCGATGGCTCTCCTTTAATTAGAATCAAGAAGGCTTTTTAATTGGCCTAACCACCAAAATTACAGATGAAAAGTCCCCTAGGACCTCGAAAGAAGCAATTGCTTCTCACAAATTACTAATGTCCATTAATGAAGATCAAGGTTAACGTAGAGTATTCTTCACAGCTGCTTTTCACTAGTGGCACCTGACAGGGATGCCCTCTACCCTCCAGTTCGCTGACAATGGAGCCTTTTATGCAACGAATACAACAGAATGCACAAATAAAATGACTTTGGGAACACAGGAGCATAAGTTGTCTCTTAATGCTAACAATGTCCTATGTTTTGGTTTCTAACGGAAGCAGAATCCTCTCTTTCAGCCCTGAAACAAAAACTAGCTAGCCTCGCAAAAGTTGCGGGTTTCAATGTCGATTACACCAAATCCTGAGGCATGGGGATCCCAACTCATCACGGGCATCTCTCGAAAATGATGGCTTCACCCGGTCTCGGGGCCCCATAAAATATTTAGGTATTTACCTTTCCAATACTATGCCTCATCTATATCAGTGCAAAATCTATCTAGCGCTGCGAGTTCTGTATAAAGATTTCAACTGAGAGGGAAGATTTAAGATTTCTTGGTTTGGCAGAATGACCAATCTCAAGGTGAACTTCCTGCTGTGTTTACTGTATATCGCAAAGACACTTCCTCTTTAGTTCAAATCCAGACGTGATTGCTATCGTTAGGAAGGTAGGCATGGGCCTTAAGTGGAGTGTTGACGCCAAAAATGTCAAGTGCTGCGCCACCCCACTCGACGAAGGTAAACCATTTACAATGGGACATTTCACAATGTATTTTTGGCATACACCGAACGTCTTCTGGTTCAGTAAAACTGACCACAATTATGCTGTCAATGAATTTTTCTAAAACTCTTAAGGATGGAACACTTTCTCAAACATTGCCTTATCTCAGAAAATTTCAAAGGTTTAAAAGCTTTAATCTATGACTCAGAACATGCCGGAAAGAGCAAAAATAATAAATACCACAACCTGTATGATTTGAAAATAAAGAAACATATATTAGAACTATTAGTAAAGTAATACTTCTTTAATGCAGGTTTCCAAAGAATTCAGGGGGTCATTCCAACCCTGGCGGTCAGTGTTAAAGCGGCGGCCAACCCGCCAACAGGCTGGCGGTCCAAAAAATGGAATTCTGACCCTGGCGGGAACCGCCAACACAGGCCGCCGCCTTAACAATCCAACCGCCACGGCGGCACAAACAAATAGCGCGGCGGTCACCGCCAACAGACAGGCGGCAGACAATGTACCGCCCACACTATCACAACTCACCAATCCGCCACCTTTTACGGGGCGGGAGCCCCGCCGATAAAAACACGGCGGAAACAGACTACGAACGGGAAAACGCTCACATATACACACTCCACGAGGACGGAGAACAGCATGGAACCCGAATTAAACATCCTACCAGCTCTTGTCTACCTGCTCATCTACCACGAGTACGAACGCCGGCGCAGACGACAACGGTGAGTACTACACCTACGACACAGGGGAGGGGGGAGGACGAAAGCTTACGTGCACACACATATGCGACGCCCCCCCCCCCAACCATCTACACACCAATGCAGAGCACCAAGTCACAGTGACACCACCCAAACTCCCCGGAATAATCCAAACACATAATTAAAGTGAGAATCAAAATTTATGTATAAAAGAGGGTCATTGAAGTCATGGTAAAATAGCAATATGAATTTAAAAAAATCAAGTAAGAACCTTGCGAAACCGATAAACATAGGCAATAAGTCCTGCACAGTCACTTAAATTTCCACTGTCCGTGGGCCAAAGTGTATCAACACATGGGTAAAGCCCACACAGGAGACCTGAGTCCGTTGGAGAGAACACTGCTGGGGCATCAGATGACAAAACTACAGGCACCTCAGGGGGAAGGGAAGGGGGGGCACCTCAGCCACATGAGTCCACGACGCCAGATCCACGAAGGGTCCACCATGCCCACTGTGCCATCCTGGGGAGTGCAAAGCCACAGTCTCACAAGTCTCTACAGTGGGTTGTCTGCCCACTGTGCCATCCTGGGGAGTGCAAAGCCACAGTCTCACAAGTCTCTACAGTGGGTGGTCTGCCCACTGTGCCATCCTGGGGAGTGCAAAGCCACAGTCTCACAAGTCTCTACAGTGGGTGGGTTGCCCACTCTGCCATCCTGGGGAGTGCAGAGACACAGGCCATCAGGTGGAGGACAGACTCCACAGGTAATGGAGGAGGCAGGGTGCCCCGAGTGCAGCGTGAACACTAGCTCGACACAGAACCGGCACTGTCAATGGGCCAGCGGTGCTTGACAGGAAGGGCCCATTGGAGCGGTGCTTGAGACGGCGAGGCCCAGCGGAGCGGTGCTTGACTGGAAGGGCCCAGCGGAGCGGTGCTTGAGACGGCGAGGCCCAGCGGAGCGGTGCTTGAGACGGCGAGGCCCAGCGGAGCTGTGCTTGCGACGGCGGGGCCCAACGGAGCGGTGCTTGAGACGGCGAGGCCCAGCGGAGCGGTGCTTGACAGGAAGGGCCCAGCGGAGCGGTGCTTGAGACGGCGAGGCCCAGCGGAGCGGTGCTTGAGACGGCGGGGCCCAGCGGAGCGGTGCCTTTCTGCCCGGCGGGGCCCTCTTCAGCGGTGCCTTTCTGCCCGGCGGGGCCCTCTTCAGCGGTGCCTTGCTGCACGGCGGGGCCCTCTTCAGCGGTGCCTTTCTTCACGGCGGGGCCCTCTTCAGCGGTGCCTTTCTTCACGGCGGGGCCCTCTTCAGCGGTGCCTTTCTTCACGACGGGGCCCTCTTCAGCGGTGCCTTGCTGCCCGGCGGGGCCCTCTTCAGCGGTGCCTTGCTGCACGGCGGGGCCCTCTTCAGCGGTGCCTTGCTGCCCGGCGGGGCCCTCTTCAGCGGTGCCTTGCTGCCCGGCGGGGCCCTCTTCAGCGGTGCCTTGCTGCCCGGCGGGGCCCTCTTCAGCGGTGCCTTGCTGCCCGGCGGGGCCCTCTTCAGCGGTCCTTGTCCAGTCAATCAAGGGAGTCAGACCTGGCCAGGACTCCCTGCTTAGTCGCCCTCCGACCGTGCAGTTGCTGGACCCTTCGCTGACGGAGTCCTGGGCCCGTGGGTGTCCTCCCTCACACCCGGGATGGGGCTTGTGGGGCCCTCCTGGTCCGTGCCCCTGCTGGCTGTCTTCTCCGCCCTGCTGCCCTTTCCCTCCTTCGATGAGGCTCTCTGGCCCTTGCCTCCCCTGGATGTTGTGGCAGGTGACGGCCCAGGACTTTGCTCCTTGGGGGCAGCCGTGTCAGCCTTCTCGCGGCGGCCCTTCTGTTTACGGGTTCTCTTTCCAGGGGGTGGGCTGGCTGTCCCCTTGCTGCTGGCCGATGTATCTGTGCTGGGAAAGGGTGGACTCCAAAACCAGTGCACAATGCTGACACTTGAAGCAGGGCTGGTGGTGGCTGAGGTGCTCTTGGGACTCTTAGCAGATGGAGGGGGTGGGTCAGGTGGGGCAAAGAGGTTAAGTTTGGAGAGGTAAAGTTTTTTAGGACGAATGTAAAGGGTAGGTGTAGTGGGTATGGGAGTGGAGGAAGAGGATGTGGTTGTAGGAGAGTCAGGTGTGCTGTCTTTGGGTGCAGGTGCTTGTGACGGAGGCTGGCGTGAGGTGGATGGCTGTTGGGTGGGTGGCTGCCTGCATTTGTGTGTCTTGGAAGAGGGGGTGACAGACACAGTGGGAGAGGACACAGGGGACGTGTAAATGGCAGTGGGGGTGGTGACTGTATGTGTGCGGACTGTATTGGAGGGTGTGCTGGTGATGGAAGTACTGGCTGATGGTGGTGTGCATGCAGGTGTGAATGGAGACGTCACAGGGAGGGAGGAGGGAGACGAGGAGGAGGGGGACACAGGGGTGGTAGTGACTGTTGGCATGTCTGCATCTGGGTGTTGCTTGTGTGAATGCTTGTGTGATCTGTGGTGCTTGTGTCTGGATGAGCTGCCCTTGGGTGTTGAGGTGTGTGCAGGCTGGTCTGATGGTGTGGATGGGATAGGCTGAGGAACAGGAGACAGAGACAGGGTGGAGGCAGTCAGAAGAGGGAGGCTGGAAACAGGGACAATGGCTGCCGTCAGTGCTGAGGCCAGAGCAGTGAACGATCGTTGATGGGCAGCCTGACCCGAATGAATGCCCTCCAGGTATGCATTGCTCCGATGCACCTCCCTCTCTACCCCCTGGATGGCATTCAAAAGGGTAGACTGCCCAACAATGATGGTCTGTAGGAGGTCAATGACCTCCTCACTGAGGGCAGCAGGGGTAACAGGGGCAGGGCCTGAGGTGCCTGGGGCGAAGGAGATGCCCGCCTTCTTGGGCGAGCGGGCACGGAGCGAAGGATGAGGGGCTGCTGGGAGGGCGGAGCTGGTGCGCTGGGAGGCGGCTGTACCTGTAGAGGCGGGGGGCCCGGATGTTGCCGCAACCGCTAGGGAGCTCCCTTCCGAGGACGTGTCGGTGTCGCTGGTGTCACCACGGGTCCCCGTTGTGGTGCTCCCCTCGCCCTCCGTATCACTGGTGACCTCGGTGTCTGTACCATGGCCCACCGGGGCCTTGTGACTTGCAGCTCCCTCGTGCTCCGATGCCAGTTCTCCTCCACCTGATGATGCTAATGCACACATGCACAAGAAGATAAAGAAAAAGGGTGGGGGGAGAAATAAAAACAGGTTGAGTGCATGCATTGCCAACACCGTTGGCGGAGAGGACAGACACAGGAGCCTCATGCACTACTCCGCGCAATCGGGGTACACTACTCAGTACTTGTGACTAGGCCAACAGGTCTATGGACAACAAATGCGCACATGGGTGATGCTGGACCATGGATTGCTGTACTTGGCACCCTACAGAGGTGGGGGGCGGGGGCACAGGGCCATGCCTAAAGGAGGGGACTACACTACAGAAAGCGCCCTGGCCTAATGTCACCCACAGCCCTCCTCCCCCACCCAGACGCCTCCACTGCGTGTAAAGATAGCAGAATGTGCTGGTACTCACCCCCTTGTGTCTGCTGTGATGTCCTCACGCGCCCATCCAAATCGGGGTAGGCCACCGCCAGGATCCTGGACATCAGGGGGGTCAAGGTACGACTGGCACCCCTCCTACGTTGGGAGGCCATCCCCAGCAGTGACTCGGCGGTCTTCCTGGTCCCGCGGCGGATGTCCTCCCACCTCTTTCGGCAGTGGGTGCCCCGTCTGTTGTGGACCCCCAGGTCCCGGACTTCCTTGGCAATGGCACACCAAATGTCGACTTTCTGATGGGCGCTGACCTATTTGACATGTACAGGGTGGGAAAGAAAATTTCAACATTTTCTGCATGTTAGATTTGATTGCCCCCCCCCTCCCCAACCCTGCCATGTGGCACATGCTCTCATCTGTCGTGCCTTGCACTCCTCATTCGCTCCCCACCCCACCATCTTACATCCACCATACACAACCCAGGCATAGCCCATTCAACGTGCACCCAGTGGACTTACCTGTTGGTCTGGAGGACCGTAGAGTAGCGCATACTGGGGCAGGACCCCATCCACAAGTTTCTCCAACTCTTCTGAAGTGAAGGCAGGGGCCCTTTCCCCAGTCGCAGCAGCCATTGTATCTTCCAGACCGAGGTCGCAGCAGCACTTGCAGTATAGGTCCTCTCCTGTGGATGATCAGGTCTCGAGTGATTAATCAGATAGAAAATGGCGGTCACGCCCGCGGCGGTGCGTACTGCGGCGGTGCATACCGCGACCGCCGGCGCACATCGTCATTGGCTCCTGAGACCCATAGGGTTCAATGTTAACCAATGCTGCTTTGCGCCACGGTCTTCGACCGCCTACCGCCACGGTGTGCCACGCCAGCGCAGTAACCTCACATCCCACTGTCACACTTCACAGGTCAGGCAGCCGCCATTTCAAGGGCCCCCATATCTTAATTTCAACTGCGTCACACAGGCCTAGGCCTTGCATTGCCACTCATACGAGCCTTTCAATGCATAGCGATTCGTGTACTGTGCAAGCTGTGTGAACGAACCTGTGGGTTGCTTGACTCTGTGCTCCATGTTGTCCTTCCTAGGCACCGTCCGCTGGGACTTGCGAGGAGAAGGATGAATCCTCCCGTGTACCGACCGCTGGTGGACCTGTCGACAATGGAAGAACGACATATTATACTTCGATACCGACTTGACCGAGCCACTATACATGAACTATGTGCCCAGCTGGAGCCAGACCTGATGTCCCCCATCCGCCAACCCACAGGGATTCCCCCTCTGGTGCAGGTTCTGTCAGTACTCCATTTTTTGGCAAGTGGGTCTTTTCAGACAACAGTGGCCATGTCATCAGGGATGTCTCAGCCTATGTTTTCTAAGGTTTTGTCCAGAGTGTTGTCTGCCCTGATGAAATACATGCAGAGATACATTGTTTTACCTGAGGAGGGTGATTTGGCCACTGTGAAGGGTGATTTCTATGCCCTTGGACATATCCCCAACATCATCGGTGCCATTGATGGGACCCATGTGGCTTTAGTACCCCCAAAAGACGATGAGCAGGTGTACAGAAATAGAAAAAATTACCATTCGATGAATGACCAGGTGGTCTGTTTGGCTGACCAGTACATCTCCCATCTAAATGCAAAGTTCCCGGGGTCAGTGCATGACGCGTATGTCATGCGAAATAGCAGCATCCCTTATGTGATGGAACAGCTACAGAGACACCGTGTGTGGCTAATGGGTGACTCTGGTTACCCCAACCTGCCTTGGCTATTGACCCCAGTGAGGAATCCCCGGACCAGGGCAGAGGAACGCTACAATGAGGCACATGGCCGAACTAGGAGGATTATAGAACGGACCTTCGGGGTCCTGAAGGCCAGGTTTAGGTGCCTCCATATGACTGGTGGATCCCTAATGTACTCACCAAAGAAGGTGTGCCAGATCATCGTGGCCTGCTGTATGCTTCACAACCTGGCTTTGCGACGCCAGGTGCCTTTCCTGCAGGAGGATGGTCCAGATGGTGGTGTTGTAGCAGCTGTGGAGCCTGTGGAGAGTGAAGAGGAGGAAGACGACGGGGACGACACGGACAACAGGGACACAGTTATACAACAGTATTTTCAGTAGCACACAGGTAAGAATCACCCACGCCATTTTACATTTACTTCTGGCCTCCTGCATCTCTACTTTCTGTGTTTCCCCCCAGTTCCTTTTCACTGATTTTTGACTTTCCCTTCCCTTTTCAGAGCTGTATGACCCACAGCGTGACCTCTGCTTTGTTTGCCCATGGACTAATGCTTATTGACACTGGTATGTTGTCATCACAATGTAAATGAACATTATTACACCGTTATGTGTAATACATTTGTAAAGAATACAAGCAGACTCCTGACATTTGAAGTGCAATTGGTGATTTATTTAAAGTGCTGCGTATAGGTCCATGATAGTAAAACGGTGATGGGTGGGGGTGGAGTAATGTCCGTGGCAGAGTCCAGTTCTCAGTAGCACAGGTGCATTGCCCATATGCCTGTGGAAGGATGGAGCAGGGACAGTTCAAGGTTGGACAGGGTGACAATGTGGCACAGTGGGATGACATCAGGGGGTATCTTATGCTGGCGGGGGTCTTGGCATCCTACTCTGTCTTCTTGTGTGATCTCAGGTTCCGCTTGCGGGGTGGTTGATCTTCAGCAGGAGGTGGGGTTCTGGTGGCCTGTCGTGGTGTGGGGGCCTCCTGTCCACTAGCGCCGGCGGAGGTGGTAGGCTGTTCGTCGTCCGGGCTGGTGACAGGGGCCCTTTGGGGTGCCACATGGTCCCGCAATGTGGTGACTATCTGGTTGAGGGCCAGGACGATGGTCCCCATTGCGGTACCAATGGTCCTGAGTTCGTCTCTGAACCCCATGTACCGTTCCTCCTGCTGTGCCTGGATCTCCTGGAACCTGGCCAGTACCGTCACCATCGTCTCCTGGGAGTGGTGGTATGCTCCCATGATGGTGGTGAGGGCCTCTTGGAGAGTGGGTTCCCTGGGCCGGTCAACCCCCTCTTGCACAGCAGCCCTCCCAGTTGCCATGTTTCCCCGGGCCTCTGTCCCCTGGAAGGTGTGCCCACTACCACTGCCCCCAGGTCCCTGTTGTTGTTGGGGTGGTGGGTCAGCCTGGGTGCCCTGTAGTGGCGGACACACCGCTGATTGACGCGTCCGCGAGACAGAGGCATGGGCCCGCTGGGTGGGAGCTGTGCTGGTATTCCCAGAGGGGGTTGGGTCTGCTGTTGCCAGTGTCTGTGTGTGGGGAACCGACTGTCCAGAGGTCTCCGATGGTCCGGGCTGGTCATCAGGTTCTAGGTCGACAGAGCTGCTGTCATCACTGGGGGCCTGTTCTGGGGGCGGGATGGACAAATCTGGACCCTCCTGGCCGGTGTGTTGGCGTTCGGGCCCTGCAGGGGTAAAAGAGTATGGTTATTGCTTCTGTGTGTGCCATGGCGTGCGATTTGTGGGTGCCCTTGTCCCCCAGTGCTGGCATTCCCTTGTGGGAGGAGTTGTGAGGGTGGTTTGTGAGGGGGGATGGGTATGTGCAGTGGTCATGCTTAGGTGAGGGGTGTCCATGGTTTGTGGTGGCATTCAGGGATTGGGGTTGTGTTGGGTGGGTTGTGCTGGTGAGACATTGGCAGGGAGGATGTGTGCTGGGGGGTTGGGGGTGAGGGCGGGGGTGTGGGTTGGCATGCTGGTGGGTGGGGGGGTATGAAGTAGTTGAGATTAGACTTACCAGAGTCCATTCCTCCTCCTACTCCAGCGAGGCCCTCAGGATGCAGGATGTTCAAGACCTCTTGCTCCCATGCTGTGAATTCGGGTGGAGTGGGTGGGGGTCCGCCGCCAGTCTTCTGCACAGCGATGTTGTGTCTTGACACCATCGACCGCACCTTCCCCTGTAGGTCGTTCCAGCGCTTTTGGATGTCTTCCCGGTTTCTGGGATGCTGTCCCACAGCGTTGACCCTGTCGACGATCCTTTGCCATAGCTCCGCCTTCCTAGATATTGTGGTGTGCTGCACCTGTGTGCCGAATAGCTGGGGCTCTACCCTTATTATTTCCTCCACCATGACCCTGAGTTCTTGGTCCGAGAACCTGGGGTGTCTTTGGGGTGCCATAGGGTGGTGTGGGGTGTTGTTTGTGGTGATGAGTGTGGTGTGTGTGGTGGTGTGTGGTGTTTTGTGCGTGGATGTAGTGTGGGTGATGATGTTGTGTTCCTGTGTGTGTTGGTTTGTCGATAGCTGTGCTCTCTCTCTTCTCTCTCTCTCTCGCCTTCTCTCCGAAATTCTAGTAGTGGGGGTTTGTGGGTGATGTGGGTGTGTGTTTTATAGTTGATTGGATGTGTGGGAGTGGTGTATGTATGTGTATCAGGTGTGTGTATTTGGAATTGTCCAATGTGGCTGTGTTTTGTAAAGGTGTGTGTATTTTTAGCGCGGCGGTGTGTACCGCCAATGGAATACCGCGGATGAAAGACCGCTGCGTGGATTCGTGAGTCGTAATGGCATGGGCGTGTTTGTGTTGGCGTGACGGTGGAGGTTTGGCCATCTCCAGTTTATCGCTGACCGCTGATGAGGCGGCCTTCCGTGGATGTCGGGTTTTTGGCGGTTTGGCAGTTGTGGGTCAGAATGCCCGTGGTGGTTTACCGCGGCCGCGGCGGTAGAATGGCGGACTTCTGACCGGCGGTAAGAGCCTTTTACCGCCGAGGTCAGAATGACCCCCTCAGTCTTTAACTGCATTTATTGCTTATTTATACATGTATCCTCTTTCAATGGCTATTATTACAAGTTAGAACTGAAAACTGGACAATTTCTCCTCAATTCTGATAATCTTAGGTCTCAGTAACTTCCCAGGAAGCTAAAAGTGTTGCCTGAAAATGTTTTAATATCACAAAAGAGAAAATGACAGGTAGGGACAAATTAAATCCTAAGTTATACGAACAGTCATTAATTCTGTTACTCCTGAGTTTATTTCTTTCTCATATTTATTTCAAAAAAGATTTTGTAGTAAAAAATGTTTTAATAACAGCCTCAACTTTCAGTTTGGGAGTGACCGTTGCGAGACGTTCTTCCTTAACAAAGAACATTTAAAAAACAATTGTCATAAATAATTTCCCACCATAATTTTCCAGATCTATTAAATTGAAAGGCTGAAGTTGTAGGGAAATTTTTGAAAATGAACTCATGTAATGCACATGCCTATAAGGGTCTTCTATAGTAGAGTAGCAATAAGAATGTGTGTCTCCATTACAGAATATAATGAAGGCGCCTTTACGGAAAGCGATCTGCAGCGCATAAACCTTGACCTAAAGCAGATACGTATGTGGGCGCCAGGAGAAGGAATTCTCAGTGAATGCGGGGTAAATACAATACAGGAGAACTAACATGATTTACATATTACTAGAATTGAATATACGTCAAATAAGATGTCTATATTATGTAATGCAACACAAACTTTGTCTTATGCCAGAAAATACCATTACATCATAATGTATGATTTAACAGTCCAAGGAGGTAAAATAATATCCCTTTGTACTTCCTGTATCGACTTACATGTTGCTCTACTACTACAACGGGAAGGGCTGATAACATGATAATAACATGATGTTCAATAGGACAATGGCCATAGATACTGCTCATAAATGCCAAAGTTCTGATTATGTACTATCTGACAGAATGATACTCATGCATGTCATTGGTGTACCACTCAGTTCGTTCTCAAATGGATACAGGGAGCTCTTTGTTCCAGGGTCATCAGGGGCCATATTTATACTCTGTTTGCGCCGGATTTGCGTCGTTTTTTTTTACGCAAATCCGACGCAAACCGAACTCCATATTTATACTCTGGCGTTAGACGCGTCTAGTGCCAAAGTTCATGGAGTTTGCGTAATTTTTTTGCGTGGACACCTACCTTGCGTTAATGATATGCAAGGTAGGCGTTCCCGTCTAAAAAATGACTCCCAGGCCTGTGCGCCTTATTTACACTCCCGTGCAAAAATGACGCACGGGAGTGGGCGGGTCAAAAAAAATTACGTCTACCCGCGTTAGCGTCATTTTTTAACGCCTGCTCAGGGCAGGCGTTAAGGGACCTGTGGGCTTGGAAGGAGCCCACAGGTGCCCTCCCATGCCCCCAGGGACACCCCCTGCCACCCTGCCAGGAGGACGGCCAAGGATGGAGGGACCCACCCCTGGGACATTAAGGTAAGTGCTGGTAAGTATATATATATATTTTTTTTGTGGCATAGGGGGGCCTGAATTGGGCCCCCCTACATGCCACTATGCCCAATGACCATGCCCAGGGGACAAAAGTCCCCTGGGCATGGCCATTGGGCAAGGGGGCATGACTCCTGTCTTTGTTAAGACAGGAGTCATGTTAATGGCATCTGGGCGACAAAACAAAAATGGCGCAAATCGGGTTGAGGCGATAATTTTCCCTCAGCCTGACTTGCCCCATTTTTTGACGCCCAAGCTCCATTTTCCCCTACGCCGGCGCTGCCTGGTGTGTGTCATTTTTTTTGACGCACACCACTCCGCAGCGCCGGCTAACGCCGGCTAACGCCGGCTAACGTCATTGAATAAATACGGCGCCCGCATGGCGCTTCAGAATGGTGTTAGCCGGCGTTAAAAATTTTTACGCACAACTGCGTTGGCGCAGTTGTGCGTCAAAAAGTATAAATATGGCCCCAAGTGTGTCAAAGGGATGGCAGGGATTTTAGGGTTGCAACTCCAAATTATTAAGTATAGTGGGATCTGGTTAACCTAATATCAACAATCTTGTAATTTCAGGCAAGAAAAATGCAGGTTTGCTAAGGCAAAATCGTCCCTTTTGTTGAAGTAATACAAATCGATTCCAACAGATAGACTATCTTGGATGCCAAAGTAGGGACAAGATGGCAGAGAAACAAACTCAGAGTGATAACCACATGTCCACACAAAGTCATCGAGACTCCCATAAGCACACATCGCAAGGCAGCCACTCTTAAACATGAAGAAACAACCCACACCCAAAAGCACATAGTGGACCTCTCCCGTCCACAGATTTACACACAAAGATGTATTCACAGGAACACACACGTCACACACACTCACACACTGGCACACACATAGATACACATGCACATCCATTCATGGAAAGTATATATATATTGGTGACAACATTAACACTTTGAATTAAAAAAACACAGAAATTCACCAGTTTTAGTTAGCAGAGCTAACTATAACTTGCACACTGCCATGCAATTCTAATGACCTCACACATTACTTCACTGATGACATGTTCTATGACATCATTAATGACATTACTAATGACATCTCAAACATGTAGGGTGTGAGGTTGGCCACAGGAAGCCACCCGGAGGCAGCCAACGCCATGGCACGTATGGCCTTTGGTCGTGTGTGGCATGGGGTTGACTACAGGCTGGCTGCATGACTTTCAGTCAGCACCTACATCCAGCTCCCAGCAGACAGTCAACCCATTGACCACAGGGCTTGGCCTTCTGCCAGGTCCTGTGCTCAAACCCCCAGCAGGCTGTCAGCCTCACGAGGTGCACAGTCTTTGGTGTGCATATCACAGAGTTAGCCTTCAAGCCATGTGGCGGAATTCCAATATAAAGAGGAGGAGGGCTACGTAGCACTTCTCCCCAAGCCTTCTTGGGCCCCAGTGACCCCATCCCCAGGGCCAAATTCTACAGGGAGAGGGACATGCAGCATTCATTCCCCAAGCCTTAATAGGCCCTGGGGACCCCGTGGGGCCAAATACGATAAAAGAAGGTAGGAGGCTGCACAGCCCCCCACCCTGAGACTTATAAGGCTCCTCTATCCTGTGAGCCCAAACATAATAAAAACCATAGAAATGTAGCTGTATAGTTAGAGATATTTCAAATAACTATAACTTGTGCCCTAAGGTAACTATAAGTTGGCCCATTGCCATGCACAGTTTTCTCATCAATAATTTACTACAAATGTTGCAGTGATATCAATCATGTTTTAGAAGATGTCATGAATGATGTAATATCTGGGTAATTAACAGTGCATGGTGAAGGCGCGAGTTATACTTACCTTAGGCCACGAGTTATAGTTATTTAAGATGACTCTAACAGCTGAATTTCTGTGGTTTTGTGCATGTAAAATCTGAACCTAACTGTAAAGTCCCTGTAACCTTTGGTTTTTTTGTGAATTTCTCTAAGGATTTTTTTATTCCATTTCCTAACTATTACGTCCCTGTAACCTTTGATTTCTTCAATGAATTTCTAGGGTTTTTTAACGTTAAGTAAGATACGCATCACAATGCATGGTGGGGTTGGGGGGTGTTTGCATGCAGGCCTGGCCTGGCATTGTGCTGACCCCACCCAAGCATGCTGCTCCTGCCCCCGCTCCGTCTTGCCATCCGCTGTGCAAGTTCATGCCCCTGGTCCCTCAATACATCCCTGTGTGGCCATTGTTCTCCTGTTGCCCTTTCCACCCACCCAGAACAGTTAGCTTGCTGCCTTATCCACCTCCTTCCTACCGTCTGTTGTCTGAGTCCATTCACCAGCCCCCTCCCTCCTTCGCGGCCTGGTCTGATGTGCTGCAACTGCCCTCCATTTAACATGATGTTCTTGCCAATTCCTTCTGTCCTTTGTTGCCAAATTCCTTGCCACATCATTGCCTTCCTGCTTAGCCTTTGTGCTTAGCTTGCTGCCCCAACCCGCCTGCCCTTGCTCTGCAATGTCTGTGTGCATGTCCCTGCTCCCTCTTTTTTTCCACCATGCTTCATGTACCTGCCACTGCCCATCCTATCTACTCTGAGTGTTCTGGTGAACTGCAATTGCCCCTCCCACCTGCCTAGCATGGCTTCCTCCTATCCCTGCCACCTCTAATCTGCCTGTCCAAGTTCCATGTCCCTATCCCCTTTCTTCTGCCCCCCATGGTCCATTATGCTGCCACCCCCTTCTGTCCTCCATGCTTTCTTGTGCTGCAGCCACTTCTCCTGCCTGCCCTGCATGGTCTGTTGTATAACCACTTCCCTTACCCTATTATCGGTGCCCAGCACCTAACCCTCCCTTCTGTCCTCCATGGTCCTTTGTGCATGCCCCTGCTCACCCCCTTTTGCTCACCATGGCAGTTGTGCTACCACTACCCCTCCTACTTCCATGCATGGCTGTCTGTGCTGCCACAGTCTCACCCCCCCCTACCCTGTGTGGCCAGCTTGCTGCTCCTGACCCCTTCCCACCTTTCCCCCATTGTCTGCATGTATGCCATTATAGTTTTGCTGTTGCTCTCCTGTTAGACTTTTCATCCTTGGCGTGGTCTCCCTTAACTTTTTACCTCTGTTCCCCAGGTTATTAATGTGTGGTGGACTCTGATTTTGCTGTTTTTATTACTCTGGGCACTTTACCACTGCTAACCAGTGCTAAAGTGCAAGTGCTCCTGTTTAAAATGTGTATGTAATTGGTTCTCCATGATTGGCATATTTGTCTTACTGTTAAGTCCCTAGTAAAGTGCACTAGAGGTGCCCAGGGCCTGTAAATCAAATGTTACTAGTGGACCTGCAGCACTGATTGTGCCACCCACACAAGTAACCCTGTAATCATGTCTCAGACCTGCCACTGCAGTGTCTGTATGTGTATTTTTACTCTGTAAATTCGACTTGGCAAGTGTACCCACTTGCCAGGCCTAAACCTTCCCTTTTCTTACATGTAAGGCACCCCTAAGGTAGGCCCTAGGTAGCCCCAAGGGCAGGGTGCAGTGTATGGATAAGGTAGGACATATAGTAATGTGGTTTATATGTCCTGACAGTGAAATACTGCCAAATTCGTTTTTCACTGGCGCAAGGCCTGTCTCTCTCATAGGATAATATGGGGGCTACCTTTAAATATGATTAAAGTGTAGATTCCCCTAGAGAGTAGATGGACATGTGGAGTTTGGGGTCCCTGAGCTCACAATTTAAAAATACATCTTTTAGTAAAGTTGATTTTAAGATTGTGCGTTTGAAAATGCCACTTTTAGAAAGGGAGCATTTTCTTGCTTAAACCATTCTGTGACTCTGCCTTGTTTGTGGATTCCCTGTCTGGGTCAGTTTGACAGTTGGGTTGTTTTTCACCTCACACTAGACAGTGACACAAAGGGAGCTGGGGTGTAACCTGCAGTTCCTAATTAGCCATCTCTGCTAGGAGGGAGGGGTGGAGTGGTCACTCTCATCTGAAAGGACTGTGCCTGCCTCTGACAATGCAGACTCCAACCCACTGGTGTGTGTCTGAGGCCTTGCCTCGGCAAGCAGGATTTCACAAGTAGGTGTGAGTCCCCTTTGAAGAAAGGTGACTTCAAAGACTAAAATGGGTATCAGAAGGGCACCCAAATCTACAGACTTTAGAAACACTTCTGGAACCAAGAGGAACCTCTGCCTGGAGAAGAGCTGAATAGCTGAGGAAGAAGTAAGTTGAAAGAACCACGGCACATCCAAGCCTTCCAACTGTAAGTCCTTTATTCTTCTTGGGTATTGAATGAAAACAGCAAACGTTGTACCAATCCATGTATATACAGCCGACACGTGTTTCGTCGTGAAAACAACTTTTTCAAGGCAGTGAAACAATATCCAAAACATATCATGGTCAGCCAATAGCTCCAATGTCTAGTGTACGATCTTTGCCATCACCAAAAAAATGTACCCCTCCTTTTGGATAGGTGGGTGAGCAAATAACCGATTGGTGCTCGCCTAGATTAATAGAGAAAGGAATAATAGGCATGCCGAATGGATATAGCCCATAGATAAGAATTTTATGAAGTGAATCGTTGTATCACCCAGTGTACAGGATTACAAAAATGCATATCAGTGACCCTAGTGGTGAACAAACGAGAGGAAGAGAGAAAATATCTATATAGAAGCAATAAGAGAACCACCAAGGATTATACTAAAGAATCATACCTCATTAAAGACTGTAAGTTATTTGATCTGTGTCACAATATGGTCGTCTTGTAATATTCAGTGTAGAAGTTGCTTATCACATGTGTGGATATATCAATATATATTTGAAGGTACACCTTGGTAATGAATCAAGGTTTGTACCAGGACCATGATAAGTCCAACAGAGAAAAGAAAATAATCAAAAGAAAAGCTCAGTGCCATATACTAGTAAGATGAGTAATGAAAATAGTGACATCATACACAGTAACGATCTAGAGGTGAGTGATATGTCCTTCTATATCTAGAGAAAAGGTATGTGTGTTCATACTACAAAAACATCCATCTCCTGATATGGTGGTAAGACTAAAGTAGACAAATTGCACTATTAGGATTCGATCTTTAAATGCAGCATAGCATATTGGTCCTATCTCCCAACTAGGGAATATTCAAAACAGATTGCCAAAGTGGAGAAAATAAATATAAAGAGCTTGAAATTAAATCACCCTCACATGGAGTGTCCATTATGTTGTTGCCACACAACTCTGACTAACAACTGTAAATCCTTTAGAAAAACATGTACACCGCATATTTATAAATGCGGTAAGATATGGAGGCATTAAGCTTAGTGTGTAGCCTCTTATTTCATCTTGCTGTCTGCAATACAGTCAAATCGTAAAGATTCAAGGAGTTTGTGACTATATCTATTTAGAGAAATGCAAAGAACGTGTGTTGAAAACGTGGAGAGAGAAAAAAAGAGAAAAGCAAGCACAATACTGTGAGCATTCTTTTCTGTATTGTATTTAAGCAACTAGCACATTTTAAAGCCAAATATTTTGGCCAGAACGGCAGAGAAATAACGGTTGGTTTATCAAGACACGTAATGTCTAGCGTTAGTTAAACAATAGAGAATATTGTTAAAGGTTTAGGTAAAGCGGACATGGATTCCTACCAGTCGTGTGTTTGATCCCGTTTCTTGTTTGTAGTGGTCAGAAACGCTCGTGCTGGTTTGAACCAGTTTTATAGTTTCACGAGCGATGGAAATGGAAAAGGGACAAATAAATTACCGATCTTGGTGGCGGCCATCTTAGAAAGGACATAAAACACCATAGATAAATAGAAATCAATGGTAGTAAGTATCTCAATATAACAACTTACTAAAAGATGTGGAGTATAAATTGTGTAAAAAACGAACAGTGAGAGCGTGAAAAAGTAGAAATGAAGAGAGATACTGAATTGTGACCCACATGCTTATGTGTTGGGGAATATAAATCCTAGTCTGAGGGTAATTGTTTGATGGCCAGAACGTAAACCCAGACATTGTTACAATGTTATCCACATACAACATACTGTGTTACTCAATACTATGTACATATATTTATTAGCAATGCATAATGTTGCAAATCATTATGAAGCATCCTCTTTGAAAATATCATATCTTAACTCCGCATATTTACTAACATAGTATTGCATATGTTGTTATTATGAAAACTATCAAGTAACAATTATAAAAAAACATGTAAATCTTTTTCCTTGTTTAGTCCCTCTTCCACTGCCCGCAGCTTAATTATCCATTTACTTTCCAGGTGTCTAAGTAATAGTGTTTTGTTGCCACCCCTTGCACAGCCACCTAGCGTGGCAATACCATGTGTTTTAATGTGATGGAAGTCCCGCTGTGTGTGTACAGAATTGAAATGTAGAGCAAACGGATAGTCTTTGTTGTTGTTTTTGATTGCTCAAAAGTGTTCCTATAGCCTTTCCTTGTAGGGTCTGATGGTGCTCCCTACATATATATGATTACAAACGCATATCAGACAATACACCACATATTTGGTGTTCCAGTTTATGAAATGTTTGATATGATGCGTAACACCCGTATTGTAACAAAATATTTTAATTTTGTCAATAGTGTATTGACAAATGATACATTGGCCACATTTGTAGAAACCAAGAGGTGGTTTAGGAATCCAGTCATTGTTAGTGCGACCAGGTAAGAAGCTATGACACAACTGATCTCTTAGTGTGCGTCCCCGACTGTATATGACATTGGGTCTATCACTGAGACCACTTTTCAAGGTGTTATCAGCCAATAATAGTGGCCAGTTCCTTTTTAGAATTTTGAACACGTCTGAACTGATAGTGCTGTAGGGGGTAATTAAACTCAGTGCCTTATTCTCTTTAGTTAGTTTCTTAGGTCTTGCATTGGTTAAGAGTGTATTTCTATCTATAGTGCGAATTCTTCTATCTGTTTTGTCCCATAGCTTTTCAGAATAGCCCCTGTTTAGAAATCGCTGTTTTAGTAAGTCAAGTTGGTTGGGAAATTCATGTTAATCATAGCAATTGCGTCTTATCCTTATTGCTTCCCCAAAGGGGATGGCTCTTATTTGGGAAGACGGATGGGCACTAGAGGCATGTAGAAAGGAATTGGTCGCTGTGGGTTTTCTAAACAGTTTACTGCAAAGGATGTCATTCTGTACATAGATAGTAAGATCTAGAAAGTCTATACTGACTGGGCTGTATTGACTGGTGAATTGTATATTGAAATCGTTAGCGTTGAGATGACTAATGAACTGATCCAATGTTGCATGATCTCCGGACCAGAACAGTAAGACGTCATCTATGTATCGTCCCCAGTAGATTATGGCCCTCATTCTGACCTTGGCGGGCGGCGGAGGCCGCCCGCCAAAGTCCTGCCGTCAGGTTACCGTTCCGCGGTCGAAAGACCGCGGCGGTAATTCTCACTTTCCCGCTGGGCTGGCGGGCGGTCGCCTTCAGACCGCCCGCCAGCCCAGCGGGAAAGAGGCTTCCACGATGAAGCCGGCTCGGAATCGAGCCGGCGGAGTGGAAGCTGTGCGACGGGTGCAGTTGCACCCGTCGCGTATTTCACTGTCTGCGCAGCAGACAGTGAAATACATATAGGGGCCCTCTTACAGGGGCCCCTGCAATGCCCATGCCAGTGGCATGGGCACTGCAGGGGCCCCCAGGGGCCCCGCGACCCCCCCTACCGCCATCCGGATCCCGGCGGTCGGACCGCCGGGATCTGGATGGCGGTAGGGGGGGTCGGAATCCCCGCGGCGGTGCAGCAAGCTGCGCCGCCGTGGAGGATTCAATGGGGCGGCGGTACACTGGCGGGAGCCCGCCAGTGGTGCCGGTCCGACCGCGGCTTTACCGCCGCGGTCGGAATCCCCATTGGAGCACCGCCGGCCTGTCGGCGGTGCTCCCGCGGTCCTCCGCCCTGGCGGTCTTTGACCGCCAGGGTCAGAATGACCGCCTATGTGTTGTGTGAATTCCGGTGCACAATTGCACCAAATGTGTTGTTGCTCATAGTGTCCAATGTAAAGGTTGGCAAATAAGGGCGAAAATTTAACCCCCATTGCCACTCCTTGTGTCTGTTGATACCATGCACCTTCATGTAGGAAGACGTTGTCATTCATGACTAGACGTATAAGAGCAAGTAACATATCTGAGTGTTACTCCTGCTCTGACAAGGGGTGCCCTATCCAGTCCCTGGGCCCTTGAAAGGAAAGCTGGTGGAAATCCAAGGAAATCGGCTTCGAACGACTCTGGACCCACTCCACTGCTGAATCTGGTGACGCCGCCTGCACCCGACGCCGTGACCTTCGCTGGAACGTGACGCTCTTCGCAGGCCCGACACCGCTGCAGCCTGCTGAAGTCCGCGACTCCGTGGAAGTCGCCGCACCACGTCGTGACCGATGCCGCTCGAAGTGCGTGGATTCAACGTTTCGCACAGACGCTGTGATCCCCGGCTTCGCGCATCGGATTGTTTTCATTCTGCACCAAAGGTATTGTACTTGGGGGTCTACACGACTCCGTGTCCGGCGCCGCTGGTGTCGGCTTGTTGGGAACGACTCCGTCACGACGACGTGTTAACATCTCATCGAAGCATTTTTGTTTCTAAACGCTGTTTTTGAGTTTAATCTTTAAAAAAGCATAACTTGACTTGTGTATGTCGGATATTTGTCGTTTTGGTCTTGTTTTGTTTAGATACATATTTCCTATTTTTCTAAACCTGCGTTGTGTCATTTTGTAGTGTTTTCATTAAGTTACTGTGTGTGTTGGTACAAATACTTTACACCTAGCACTCTGAAGTTAAGCCTACTGCTCTGCCAAGCTACCAAGGGGGTAAGCAGGGGTTAGCTGAGGGTGATTCTCTTTTACCCTGACTAGAGTGAGGGTCCTTGCTTGAACAGGGGGTAACCTGATTGTCAACCAAAGACCCCATTTCTAACATTGGTGATCAGAGGTTGGGATTTGTACTTGTATTTGTACTTGACATACAGTGATTTAGTGTACACTATTATTTTGAGTGCAGACCACTACGTGACCACATACTGCTTGTTTTGAGATTTTTGCTTTTTCTCTTTTTGTGGATTTTTCCCTACGTCCACTTTGTTTTTCTTCGCTGATCTTTGATTGACTTTGAACTTCATTTGGGAACTTGTTTCTGCATTTGGAACTTTGCACTCTTTTAACCTTTCATCATGTCTGAACTTGGAGATGCATCAGTTGAACCTGTTTTTGACCTGAAGCAATTGGATAGTTATAACAAGGCTCAGCTAAAGCAGTTTTGTAAAAAAAATTGGTTGTCCCATTAAGAGCTCTTCCAAGAAGGATGAGCTGAAAAAGGCGCTGAGGGCCTGGGTGACAACCAGAAGCACTGGAGGGCACACTGAGGATGAGGAGGAGGATGAGGATGAGGAGGGAGGGCAATCAGTACATAATGGTATAGTGGGGGGACCTGTTATTCCCAGGGAAAGAGTCTCTAGGGCAGGTAGCAGTGTATCCTCCAAAGGTCTGACGCCTGAAGAATTGCAGGACAGACAGGCAGAGAGGGCATACCAATTGGAGCTACAGAAGCTCAATCTGGAGAAAGAAAGAGATGAGAGAAGAGCAGTCATTGAGGAAAGGAAGATGCAGCTGGCTCATGAGCTTAACTTAAAGGAGTTACATCAGAGGAGCCAGTCCAGTAGGGATGGTGGCAGCAATCCTACAGTGCAGCCTGAGAGAAGGGTACACATCCCAAAAGACCCTGTGAGGGATTATAAGAGGGAGGATGATTTCTACTTGTGGTTCAAGGGTTATGAGTCAGCTCTCCACATGAACCTGGTCCCTGCAGCTCATTGGGTGGCAGCCCTGTGGAAGCATTTTGAGGCAGAGGAGAGGGACATACTGACAGCCTTAGGGGATGCTCAGAGTCTCACCTACCCTGTCATGAAGGAGGCCTTACTCACCAGGTATGGTCTCACCCTTGAGCAGTACAAGGAGAAGTTTAGATCCTACAAGAGAAAGGAATCCCAAACATGGTTGGAATGTGTTGATTCTTTTTGCAGGTCACTGGATGGTTGGGTGAAGGGCAGTAAGGTAAACACGTACGAGGGGCTTTACAATTTAATTGCTTGGGGGCACTTGTACAGTTTATGTTTTCCAGAGCTGTGCCGGCACCTCATTGACAGCAAGCTGACTGACCCCAGGAAGCTTACACAGGAAGCGGACCGTTGGGAGAGCGCCAGAGTCCAAAAGAGGTACGGGAGAGACCACGCCAAGGGTGGGCAGGGTCCCTCTCAGAAGAAAGGGGGGGAGGGCAAACAGGGGGAGTTCTTTAAAGGGCCCCAAACTGATTCCCAGGGTAAGGATTCCCAACCCCCCAGTGAAAAGAAGCCATGGTTGTCCAAAGGGAAGCCAGTGGCAGGTGGTCCCCCACGTAAGTGTTATGCATGTGACCAGGTGGGTCATGTGAGGGGGGACCCCAAATGCCCCAAAAGTACACCGGCACCCACTGGTGCACCGTCCCAGGGTTTGGCCAGTGTAGCGCTTGGGGAGGAGTTGGTTTCAGATGGGTGGGAACCAGCAGAAATGACCCTTGTCTCACTAGGGGACAGTGAGATGGTCCAGAGAAACCTAGTGCCTGATAACACTAAGAAGTACAGGCAATGGGTGACCATCAATGGAGTGGAGGCTCTGAGAGACACAGGAGCCAGTGTGACTATAGTGAGGAGTCACCTGGTGTCTGAAGAGCAGATTGATCCCCGGGTACTTCACCAGGTAGTTGCGGTAGACAACTCTGAGCGCCTCTGCAGAGTGGTGCAGGTTCCCTTTGAATGGGGGCAGGGGGTCTCAGGTTTCTGGAAAGTAGCTGTGAGTCCAAACATGCCTGTTGATTGTTTGCTAGGCAACGACCTGGAAGATTCCCCTTGGAAGGAGGTGGAACACAGGTCTCACTTGGAGGTGTTGGGTCTGCCTGGGTGGGTATGCATATCCACCCGGCCTATGGCAGCCAATCAGGTTAGTCAAGAGCCCCTGGAGCCTGAAACAGTGGCCCAGGGGACTGCCAAAAAGAGGAAGGGCAGGGGGCACGGGAAACCGGCCCCATAGGTTCCCACGGTCCGGGAGGAGGCGGAGCCTGAGGGTGACGCCCCGGAACCTACAGGGGAGCAGGTGGCTGAACTGGGGGAGGTCCCTGAGCTGTCACGGTGGCAGCAGGAAGGGGGACCCACCAGGGAAGCATTCTGCACAGCGCAGCAGGAGTGCCCTACTCATGAGGGGCTGCGGCAGCAGGCTGCAGCCCAGGCGGCTGGCGAGGCGCCAGGTACTCACCTGCTATATTGGGAGGATGGCCTCCTGTATAGTGAGCCTAAGGTTCCTGAGCCTGGGTCAGCTCGTATGCTGGTGGTACCCCAGTGCTTCAGGGCCTTCCTACTGGGTTTGGCTCATGATGTACCTTTGGCAGGACATCTAGGGCAGGACAAGAGCTGTAAGAGGCTTGTCTCCCACTTTTACTGGCCCTTGATACACAAGCAGTCAGCTGCTTATTATAGGTCTTGTCAGACTTGTCAGGCAAGTGGCAAGAGTGGGGGGAAATGCAAAGCTCCCCTCCAACCTTTACCTATAGTCAGTACCACCTTTGAACGGGTAGGAATTGACATTGAGGGGCCTCTGGACCACAAGACAGCCATGGGCAACACGTTCATCCTGGTCTTGGTGGACCATGCCACACGATAACCCAGAAGTCATTCCTCTAAGGACGGTCACTGCCCCCGTGGTGGGACGTGCCTTGATGGGAGTTTTTACCTGCATGAGGTTCCCCAAGGAAGTGGTATATGATAGAGGTACAAACTTCATATCCACTTATATGAAGTCTCTTTGGAAGGTGTGTGGGGTAACCTACAAGTTCACCACACCTTACCACCCCCAAAGTAATGGTCTGGTTGAGAGATTCAACCGCACCTTGAAAGGCATGATTCAGGGCCTGTCAGAGCCCTTGAGGCATAAGTGGGACGTCCTCTTGCCATGCCTTCTGTTCGCTTACAGGGAGGTGCCTCAAAAGGGACCTGGCTTTAGCCCCTTTGAGCTCATCTGTGGCCACCTTGTGAGGGGACCGCTCAGTCTGGTGAAGGAGGCTTTGGAGAAAGCTCCTAGTAAACCACCCCAGGATGTATTTAGCTACATGCTGGCACTAAGAGATGAGACTGCCCGCTTCAGGAGTCTCGCTCAGGAGAACCTGGAAGCAAGCCAGGAGGATATGAAACGGTGGTACGACGAGAATGCCACTCTGGTTGAGTTTCAGCCTGGACAAAAAGTGTGGGTCATGGCACCAGTGGAGCCTAGGGCTCTCCAAGATAAGTGGACTGGGCCTTTTGAGGTGGTGGAAAGAAAGAGCGAGGTCACCTATCTGGTAGACTTGCAATCCCCTAGGAACCCTTTGAGGGTCCTACATGTCAACCGCCTCAAACCACACTTTGAGCGAACTGAGCTATCCATGCTCCTAGCGACAGATGACGGGGTGGAGGAAGAGAGTGAGCCTCTTCCTGACCTCCTATCTGCAGGAGAGAAGGATGGTTCTGTGGAGGGAGTGATCCTCTCCCCCTCCCTGACTGAGGAACAGCAGAGGGACTGTCGCCACGTGTTGGGACAGTTCGCCTCGCTGTTTTCCCTGATCCCAGGAGTCACACACCTGTGCACACATGATGTGGACACTGGGGACAGTACACCTGTTAAACATAAGGTTTACAGGGTGACTGACAGGGTCAGACTTGCATTAAGGAGGAAGTCTCCAAAATGTTAACCCTAGGGGTTATTGAGCACTCCAGCAGTCCTTGGGCCAGCCCAGTGGTATTGGTCCCAAAGGCTGCTGCTTCTGGCGCCACTCCGGAACTTAGGTTCTGTGTGGACTACCGGGGTCTCAATGCAGTCAGCAAGACTGACGCACACCCCATCCCCCGAGCTGATGAGCTCATTGATTGGTTAGGAGCTGCCAAGTAACTCAGTACGTTTGATTTAACACCTGGGTACTGCCAGATTGCCTTAACTGAGGGGGCAAAGGAGAGGTCAGCATTCTCTACCCCAGATGGGCACTTCCACTTCAACGTGATGCCCTTTGGGATGAAGAATGCCCCTGCCACCTTTCAGAGGTTGGTCAACCAGGTGTTGGCAGGACTGGATGAGTTCAGTGCCGCCTACCTGGATGACATTGCTGTGTTTAGTTCCACATGGGAGGAACACCTGCAACACCTCTGGAGAGTGTTAGAGGCCCTGCGGAAGGGAGGCCTCACTATTAAGGCGAGCAAGTGCCAAATATGTCAGGGTTCGGTGGTGTACTTAGGACACCAGGTGGGGAGTGGCCAGCCTAAGATTGACACGATTCTGGCTTGGGAGCCTCCCAAGACCCAGACTGAAGTGAGAGCCTTTTTAGGACTCACAGGATATTACAGGTTTGTTAAGGGATATGGTACAATTGTTACCCCCTTACCTGAGTTGACTTCTAAGAAGCAACCCAAGAAAGTGATCTGGACAGAGGCTTGACAGAACACTTTTGATGCCCTGAAGGCTCACATGTGCACAGCACCTGTGCTGAAGGCACCTGACTACTCCAAAGAGTTTGTTGTGCAAACAGACGCCTCAGAGCATGGTATTGGAGCAGTACTCTCACAGCCTAATGAAGAGGGCCTAGATCAACCCGTAGCCGTCGTTAGCAGGAAGTTACTACCCAGGGAACGTAGGTGGAATGCCATAGAACGCGAAGCGTTTGCTGTGGTCTGGGCACTGAAGAAGCTAGGACCCTACTTGTTTGGGACTCACTTCCGAGTTCAGACTGACCACAGGCCCCTCAGATGATTAATGCAGATGAGGGGTGAGAATCCAAAACTGTTGAGGTGGTCCATTTCCCTACAGGGGATGGACTTTATGGTGGAACATCGTCCTGGTACAGAACACGCCAATGCTGATGGTCTGTCCAGATTCTTCCACCTTAGTGATGAGAACTTTCATGAGGTTGGGTAGTTGCTCCCCACTTTTAGCTGGGAGGGACACGTGTTAGACTTTTCATCCTTGGCATGGTCTCCCTTAACGTTTTGCCTCTGTTCCCCAGGTTATTGATGTGTGCTGGACTCTGATTTGGCTGTTTTTATTACTCTGGGCACTTTACCACTGCTAACCAGTGCTAAAGTGCAAGTGCTCCTGTTTAAAATGTGTAAAAGGTTCTCCATGATTGGCATATTTGTCTTACTGTTAAGTCCCTAGTAAAGTGCACTAGAGGTTCCCAGGGCCTGTAAATCAAATGCTACTAGTGGAGCTGCAGCACTGGTTGTGCCACCCACACAAGTAAGCCTGTAATCATGTCTCAGACCTGCTACTGCAGTGTCTGTGTGTGTATTTTTACATCGTAAATTCGACTTGGCAAGTGTACCCACTTGCCAGGCCTAAACCTTCCCTTTTCTTACATTTAAGGCACCCCTAAGGTAGGCCCTAGGTAGCCCAAGGGCAAGGTGCAGTGTATGGATAAGGTAGGACATATAGTAATGTGGTTTATATGTCCTGACAGTGAAATACTGCCAAATTAGTTTTTCACTGTTGCAAGGCCTGTCTCTCTCATAGAATAATATGGGGGCTACCTTTAAATATGATTAAAGTGTAGATTCCCCTAGAGAGTAGATGGACATGTGGAGTTTGGGGTCCCTGAGCTCACAATTTAAAAATACATCTTTTAGTAAAGTTGATTTTAAGATTGTGCGTTTGAAAATGCCACTTTTAGAAAGTGAGCATTTTCTTGCTTAAACCATTCCGTGACTCTGCCTTGTTTCTGGATTCCCTGTCTGGGTCAGTTTGACAGTTGGGTTGTTTTTCACCTCACACTAGACAGTGACACAAAGGGAGCTGGGGTGTAACCTGCAGTTCCTAATTAGCCATCTCTGCGAGGAGGGAGGGGTGGAGTGGTCACTCTCATCTGAATGGACTGTGCCTGCCTCGGACAATGCAGACTCCAACCCCCTGGTGTGTGTCTGAGGCCTTGCCTGGGCAAGGCAGGATTTCACAAGTAGGTGTGAGTCCCCTTTGAAGAAAGGTTACTTCAAAGACTAAAATGGGTATAAGAAGGGCACCCAAATCTACAGACTTTAGAAACACTTCTGGAACCAAGAGGAACCTCTGCCTGGAGAAGAGCTGAATAGCTGAGGAAGAAGTAAGTTGAAAGAACCACGGCACATCCAAGCCTTCCAACTGTAAGTCCTTTATTCTTCTTGGGTATTCAATGAAAACAGCAAACGTTGTACCAATCCATGTATATACAGCCGACACGTGTTTCGTCGTGAAAACAACTTTTTCAAGGCAGTGAAACAATATCCAAAACATATCATGGTCAGCCAATAGCTCCAATGTCTAGTGTACGATCTTTGCCATCACCAAAAAAATGTACCCCTCCTTTTGGGTTAGGTGGGTGAGCAAATAACCGATTGGTGCTCGCCTAGATTAATAGAGAAAGGAATAATAGGCATGCTGAATGGATATAGCCCATAGATAAGAATTTTATGAAGTGAATCGTTGTATCACCCAGTGTACAGGATTACAAAAATGCATATCAGTGACCCTAGTGGTGAACAAACGAGAGGAAGAGAGAAAATATCTATATAGAAGCAATAAAAGAACCACCAAGGATTATACTAAAGAATCATACCTCATTAAAGACTGTAAGTTATTTGATCTGTGTCACAATATGGTCGTCTTGTAATATTCAGTGTAGAAGTTGCTTATCACATGTGTGGATATATCAATATATATTTGAAGGTACACCTTGGTAATGAATCAAGGTTTGTACCAGGACCATGATAAGTCCAACAGAGAAAAGAAAATAATCAAAAGAAAAGCTCAGTGCCATATACTAGTAAGATGAGTAATGAAAATAGTGACATCATACACAGTAACGATCTAGAGGTGAGTGATATGTCCTTCTATATCTAGAGAAAAGGTATGTGTGTTCATACTACAAAAACATCCATCTCCTGATATGGTGGTAAGACTAAAGTAGACAAATTGCACTATTAGGATTCGATCTTTAAATGCAGCATAGCATATTGGTCCTATCTCCCAACTAGGGAATATTCAAAACAGATTGCCAAAGTGGAGAAAATAAATATAAAGAGCTTGAAGTTAAATCACCCTCACATGGAGTGTCCATTATGTTGTTGCCACACAACTCTGACTAACAACTGTAAATCCTTTAGAAAAACATGTACACCGCATATTTATAAATGCGGTAAAATATGGAGGCATTAAGCTTAGTGTGTATCCTCTTATTTCATCTTGCTGTCTGCAATACAGTCAAATCGTAAAGATTCAAGGAGTTTGTGACTATATCTATTTAGAGAAATGCAAAGAACGTGTGTTGAAAACGTGGAGAGAGAAAAAAAGAGAAAAGCAAGCACAATACTGTGAGCATTCTTTTCTGTATTGTATTTAAGCAACTAGCACATCTTAAAGCCAAATATTTTGGCCAGAACGGCAGAGAAATAACGGTTGGTTTATCAAGACACGTAATGTCTAGCGTTAGTTAAACAATAGAGAATATTGTTAAAGGTTTAGGTAAAGCGGACATGGATTCCTACCAGTCGTGTGTTTGATCCCGTTTCTTGTTTGTAGTGGTCAGAAACGCTCGTGCTGGTTTGAACCAGTTTTATAGTTTCACGAGCGATGGAAATGGAAAAGGGACAAATAAATTACCGATCTTGGTGGCGGCCATCTTAGAAAGGACATAAAACACCATAGATAAATAGAAATCAATGGTAGTAAGTATCTCAATATAACAACTTACTAAAAGATGTGGAGTATAAATTGTGTAAAAAGCGAACAGTGAGAGCGTGAAAAAGTAGAAATGAAGAGAGATACTGAATTGTGACCCACATGCTTATGTGTTGGGGAATATAAATCCTAGTCTGAGGGTAATTGTTTGATGGCCAGAACGTAAACCCAGACATTGTTACAATGTTATCCACATACAACATACTGTGTTACTCAATACTATGTACATATATTTATTAGCAATGCATAATGTTGCAAATCATTATGAAGCATCCTCTTTGAAAATATCATATCTTAACTCCGCATATTTACTAACATAGTATTGCATATGTTGTTATTATGAAAACTATCAAGTAACAATTATAAAAAAACATGTAAATCTTTTTCCTTGTTTAGTCCCTCTTCCACTGCCCGCAGCTTAATTATCCATTTACTTTCCAGGTGTCTAAGTAATAGTGTTTTGTTGCCACCCCTTGCACAGCCACCTAGCGTGGCAATACCATGTGTTTTAATGTGATGGAAGTCCCGCTGTGTGTGTACAGAATTGAAATGTAGAGCAAACGGATAGTCTTTGTTGTTGTTTTTGATTGCTCAAAAGTGTTCCTATAGCCTTTCCTTGTAGGGTCTGATGGTGCTCCCTACATATATATGATTACAAACGCATATCAGACAATACACCACATATTTGGTGTTCCAGTTTATGAAATGTTTGATATGATGCGTAACACCCGTATTGTAACAAAATATTTTAATTTTGTCAATAGTGTATTGACAAATGATACATTGGCCACATTTGTAGAAACCAAGAGGTGGTTTAGGAATCCAGTCATTGTTAGTGCGACCAGGTAAGAAGCTATGACACAACTGATCTCTTAGTGTGCGTCCCCGACTGTATATGACATTGGGTCTATCACTGAGACCACTTTTCAAGGTGTTATCAGCCAATAATAGTGGCCAGTTCCTTTTTAGAATTTTGAACACGTCTGAACTGATAGTGCTGTAGGGGGTAATTAAACTCAGTGCCTTATTCTCTTTAGTTAGTTTCTTAGGTCTTGCATTGGTTAAGAGTGTATTTCTATCTATAGTGCGAATTCTTCTATCTGTTTTGTCCCATAGCTTTTCAGAATAGCCCCTGTTTAGAAATCGCTGTTTTAGTAAGTCAAGTTGGTTGGGAAATTCATGTTCATCATAGCAATTGCGTCTTATCCTTATTGCTTCCCCAAAGGGGATGGCTCTTATTTGGGAAGACGGATGGGCACTAGAGGCATGTAGAATGGAATTGGTCGCTGTGGGTTTTCTAAACAGTTTACTGCAAAGGATGTCATTCTGTACATAGATAGTAAGATCTAGAAAGTCTATACTGACTGGGCTGTATTGACTGGTGAATTGTATATTGAAATCGTTAGCGTTGAGATGACTAATGAACTGATCCAATGTTGCATGATCTCCGGACCAGAACAGTAAGACGTCATCTATGTATCGTCCCCAGTAGATTATGTGTTGTGTGAATTCCGGTGCACAATTGCACCAAATGTGTTGTTTCTCATAGTATCCAATGTAAAGGTTGGCAAATAAGGGCGAAAATTTAACCCCCATTGCCACTCCTTGTGTCTGTTGATACCATGCACCTTCATGTAGGAAGACGTTGTTATTCATGACTAGACGTATAAGAGCAAGTAACATATCTGAGTGTTACTCCTGCTCTGACAAGTGGTGCCCTATCCAGTCCCTGGGCCCTTGAAAGGAAAGCTGGTGGAAATCCAAGGAAATCAGCTTCGAACGACTCTGGACCCACGCCACTGCTGAATCTGGTGACGCCGCCTGCACCCGACGCCGTGACCTTCGCTGGAACGTAACGCTCTTCGCAGGCCCGACACCGCTGCAGCCTGCTGAAGTCCGCGACTCCGTGGAAGTCGCCGCACCACGTCATGACCGATGCCGCTCGAAGTGCGTGGATTCAACGTTTCGCACAGACGCTGTGATCCCCGGCTTCGCGCATCGGATTGTTTTCATTCTGCACCAAAGGTATTGTACTTGGGGGTCTACACGACTCCGTGTCCAGCGCCGCTGGTGTCGGCTTGTTGGGAACGACTCCGTCACGACGACGTGTTAACATCTCATCGAAGCATTTTTGTTTCTAAACGCTGTTTTTGAGTTTAATCTTTAAAAAAGCATAACTTGACTTGTGTATGTCGGATATTTGTCGTTTTGGTCTTGTTTTGTTTAGATACATATTTCCTATTTTTCTAAACCTGTGTTGTGTCATTTTGTAGTGTTTTCATTAAGTTACTGTGTGTGTTGGTACAAATACTTTACACCTAGCACTCTGAAGTTAAGCCTACTGCTCTGCCAAGCTACCAAGGGGGTAAGCAGGGGTTAGCTGAGGGTGATTCTCTTTTACCCTGACTAGAGTGAGGGTCCTTGCTTGAACAGGGGGTAACCTGATTGTCAACCAAAGACCCCATTTCTAACATTGGTGATCAGAGGTTGGGATTTGTACTTGTATTTGTACTTGACATACAGTGATTTAGTGTACACTATTATTTTGAGTGCAGACCACTACGTGACCACATACTGCTTGTTTTGAGATTTTTGCTTTTTCTCTTTTTGTGGATTTTTCCCTACGTCCACTTTGTTTTTCTTCGCTGATCTTTGATTGACTTTGAACTTCATTTGGGAACTTGTTTCTGCATTTGGAACTTTGCACTCTTTTAACCTTTCATCATGTCTGAACTTGGAGATGCATCAGTTGAACCTGTTTTTGACCTGAAGCAATTGGATAGTTATAACAAGGCTCAGCTAAAGCAGTTTTGTAAAAGAAATTGGTTGTCCCATTAAGAGCTCTTCCAAGAAGGATGAGCTGAAAAAGGCGCTGAGGGCCTGGTTGACAACCAGAAGCACTGGAGGGCACACTGAGGATGAGGAGGAGGATGAGGAGGAGGAGGGAGGGCAATCAGTACATAATGGTATAGTGGGGGGACCTGTTATTCCCAGGGAAAGAGTCTCTAGGGCAGGTAGCAGTGTATCCTCCAAAGGTCTGACGCCTGAAGAATTGCAGGACAGACAGGCAGAGAGGGCATACCAATTGGAGCTACAGAAGCTCAATCTGGAGAAAGAAAGAGATGAGAGAAGAGCAGTCATTGAGGAAAGGAAGATGCAGCTGGCTCATGAGCTTAACTTAAAGGAGTTACATCAGAGGAGCCAGTCCAGTAGGGATGGTGGCAGCAATCCTACAGTGCAGCCTGAGAGAAGGGTACACATCCCAAAAGACCCTGTGAGGGATTATAAGAGGGAGGATGATTTCTACTTGTGGTTCAAGGGTTATGAGTCAGCTCTCCACATGAACCTGGTCCCTGCAGCTCATTGGGTGGCAGCCCTGTGGAAGCATTTTGAGGCAGAGGAGAGGGACATACTGACAGCCTTAGGGGATGCTCAGAGTCTCACCTACCCTGTCATGAAGGAGGCCTTACTCACCAGGTATGGTCTCACCCTTGAGCAGTACAAGGAGAAGTTTAGATCCTACAAGAGAAAGGAATCCCAAACATGGTTGGAATGTGTTGATTCTTTTTGCAGGTCACTGGATGGTTGGGTGAAGGGCAGTAAGGTAAACACGTACGAGGGGCTTTACAATTTAATTGCTTGGGGGCACTTGTACAGTTTATGTTTTCCAGAGCTGTGCCGGCACCTCATTGACAGCAAGCTGACTGACCCCAGGAAGCTTACACAGGAAGCGGACCGTTGGGAGAGCGCCAGAGTCCAAAAGAGGTACGGGAGAGACCACGCCAAGGGTGGGCAGGGTCCCTCTCAGAAGAAAGGGGGGGGAGGGCAAACAGGGGGAGTTCTTTAAAGGGCCCCAAACTGATTCCCAGGGTAAGGATTCCCAACCCCCCAGTGAAAAGAAGCCATGGTTGTCCAAAGGGAAGCCAGTGGCAGGTGGTCCCCCACGTAAGTGTTATGCATGTGACCAGGTGGGTCATGTGAGGGGGGACCCCAAATGCCCCAAAAGTACACCGGCACCCACTGGTGCACCGTCCCAGGGTTTGGCCAGTGTAGCGCTTGGGGAGGAGTTGGTTTCAGATGGGTGGGAACCAGCAGAAATGACCCTTGTCTCACTAGGGGACAGTGAGATGGTCCAGAGAAACCTAGTGCCTAATAACACTAAGAAGTACAGGCAATGGGTGACCATCAATGGAGTGGAGGCTCTGAGAGACACAGGAGCCAGTGTGACTATAGTGAGGAGTCACCTGGTGTCTGAAGAGCAGATTGATCCCCGGGTACTTCACCAGGTAGTTGCGGTAGACAACTCTGAGCGCCTCTGCAGAGTGGTGCAGGTTCCCTTTGAATGGGGGCAGGGGGTCTCAGGTTTCTGGAAAGTAGCTGTGAGTCCAAACATGCCTGTTGATTGTTTGCTAGGCAACGACCTGGAAGATTCCCCTTGGAAGGAGGTGGAACACAGGTCTCACTTGGAGGTGTTGGGTCTGCCTGGGTGGGTATGCATATCCACCCGGCCTATGGCAGCCAATCAGGTTAGTCAAGAGCCCCTGGAGCCTGAAACAGTGGCCCAGGGGACTGCCAAAAAGAGGAAGGGCAGGGGGCACGGGAAACCGGCCCCATAGGTTCCCACGGTCCGGGAGGAGGCGGAGCCTGAGGGTGACGCCCCGGAACCTACAGGGGAGCAGGTGGCTGAACTGGGGGAGGTCCCTGAGCTGTCACGGTGGCAGCAGGAAGGGGGACCCATCAGGGAAGCATTCTGCACAGCGCAGCAGGAGTGCCCTACTCATGAGGGGCTGCGGCAGCAGGCTGCAGCCCAGGCGGCTGGCGAGGCGCCAGGTACTCACCTGCTATATTGGGAGGATGGCCTCCTGTATAGTGAGCCTAAGGTTCCTGAGCCTGGGTCAGCTCGTATGCTGGTGGTACCCCAGTGCTTCAGGGCCTTCCTACTGGGTTTGGCTCATGATGTACCTTTGGCAGGACATCTAGGGCAGGACAAGAGCTGTAAGAGGCTTGTCTCCCACTTTTACTGGCCCTTGATACACAAGCAGTCAGCTGCTTATTATAGGTCTTGTCAGACTTGTCAGGCAAGTGGCAAGAGTGGGGGGAAATGCAAAGCTCCCCTCCAACCTTTACCTATAGTCAGTACCACCTTTGAACGGGTAGGAATTGACATTGAGGGGCCTCTGGACCACAAGACAGCCATGGGCAACACGTTCATCCTGGTCTTGGTGGACCATGCCACACGATAACCCAGAAGTCATTCCTCTAAGGACGGTCACTGCCCCCGTGGTGGGACGTGCCTTGATGGGAGTTTTTACCTGCATGAGGTTCCCCAAGGAAGTGGTATATGATAGAGGTACAAACTTCATATCCACTTATATGAAGTCTCTTTGGAAGGTGTGTGGGGTAACCTACAAGTTCACCACACCTTACCACCCCCAAAGTAATGGTCTGGTTGAGAGATTCAACCGCACCTTGAAAGGCATGATTCAGGGCCTGTCAGAGCCCTTGAGGCATAAGTGGGACGTCCTCTTGCCATGCCTTCTGTTCGCTTACAGGGAGGTGCCTCAAAAGGGACCTGGCTTTAGCCCCTTTGAGCTCATCTGTGGCCACCTTGTGAGGGGACCGCTCAGTCTGGTGAAGGAGGCTTTGGAGAAAGCTCCTAGTAAACCACCCCAGGATGTATTTAGCTACATGCTGGCACTAAGAGATGAGACTGCCCGCTTCAGGAGTCTCGCTCAGGAGAACCTGGAAGCAAGCCAGGAGGATATGAAACGGTGGTACGACGAGAATGCCACTCTGGTTGAGTTTCAGCCTGGACAAAAAGTGTGGGTCATGGCACCAGTGGAGCCTAGGGCTCTCCAAGATAAGTGGACTGGGCCTTTTGAGGTGGTGGAAAGAAAGAGCGAGGTCACCTATCTGGTAGACTTGCAATCCCCTAGGAACCCTTTGAGGGTCCTACATGTCAACCGCCTCAAACCACACTTTGAGCGAACTGAGCTATCCATGCTCCTAGCGACAGATGACGGGGTGGAGGAAGAGAGTGAGCCTCTTCCTGACCTCCTATCTGCAGGAGAGAAGGATGGTTCTGTGGAGGGAGTGATCCTCTCCCCCTCCCTGACTGAGGAACAGCAGAGGGACTGTCGCCACGTGTTGGGACAGTTCGCCTCGCTGTTTTCCCTGATCCCAGGAGTCACACACCTGTGCACACATGATGTGGACACTGGGGACAGTACACCTGTTAAACATAAGGTTTACAGGGTGACTGACAGGGTCAGGGCTTGCATTAAGGAGGAAGTCTCCAAAATGTTAACCCTAGGGGTTATTGAGCACTCCAGCAGTCCTTGGGCCAGCCCAGTGGTATTGGTCCCAAAGGCTGCTGCTCCTGGCGCCACTCCGGAACTTAGGTTCTGTGTGGACTACCGGGGTCTCAATGCAGTCAGCAAGACTGACGCACACCCCATCCCCCGAGCTGATGAGCTCATTGATTGGTTAGGAGCTGTCAAGTAACTCAGTACGTTTGATTTAACACCTGGGTACTGCCAGATTGCCTTAACTGAGGGGGCAAAGGAGAGGTCAGCATTCTCTACCCCAGATGGGCACTTCCACTTCAACGTGATGCCCTTTGGGATGAAGAATGCCCCTGCCACCTTTCAGAGGTTGGTCAACCAGGTGTTGGCAGGACTGGATGAGTTCAGTGCCGCCTACCTGGATGACATTGCTGTGTTTAGTTCCACATGGGAGGAACACCTGCAACACCTCTGGAGAGTGTTAGAGGCCCTGCGGAAGGGAGGCCTCACTATTAAGGCGAGCAAGTGCCAAATATGTCAGGGTTCGGTGGTGTACTTAGGACACCAGGTGGGGAGTGGCCAGGTGGCAGCCCTACAGCCTAAGATTGACACGATTCTGGCTTGGGAGCCTCCCAAGACCCAGACTGAAGTGAGAGCCTTTTTAGGACTCACAGGATATTACAGGTTTGTTAAGGGATATGGTACAATTGTTACCCCCTTACCTGAGTTGACTTCTAAGAAGCAACCCAAGAAAGTGATCTGGACAGAGGCTTGACAGAACACTTTTGATGCCCTGAAGGCTGCCATGTGCACAGCACCTGTGCTGAAGGCACCTGACTACTCCAAAGAGTTTGTTGTGCAAACAGACGCCTCAGAGCATGGTATTGGAGCAGTACTCTCACAGCCTAATGAAGAGGGCCTAGATCAACCCGTAGCCTTCATTAGCAGGAAGTTACTACCCAGGGAACGTAGGTGGAATGCCATAGAACGCGAAGCGTTTGCTGTGGTCTGGGCACTGAAGAAGCTAGGACCCTACTTGTTTGGGACTCACTTCCTGTAGGAAAGTACCATCTTGCCTGGCATGTTACCCCCATTTTTCACTGTATATATGTTGTTTTAGTTGTATGTGTCACTGGGACCCTGGTAACCCAGGGCCCCAGTGCTCATAAGTGTGCCTGAATGTGTTACCTGTGTAGTGACTAACTGTCTCACTGAGGCTCTGCTAATCAGAACCTCAGTGGTTATGCTCTCTCATTTCTTTCCAAATTGTCACTGACAGGCTAGTGACCATTTTTACCAATTTACATTGGCTTACTGGAACACCCTTATAATTCCCTAGTATATGGTACTGAGGTACCCAGGGTATTGGGGTTCCAGGAGATCCCTATGGGCTGCAGCATTTCTTTTGCCACCCATAGGGAGCTCTGACAATTCTTACACAGGCCTGCCACTGCAGCCTGAGTGAAATAACGTCCACGTTATTTCACAGCCATTTTACACTGCACTTAAGTAACTTATAAGTCACCTATATGTCTAACCTTTGCCTGGTAAAGGTTAGGTGCAAAGTTACTTAGTGTGAGGGCACCCTGGCACTAGCCAAGGTGCCCCCACATTGTTCAGAGCCAATTCACTGAACTTTGTGAGTGCGGGGACACCATTACACGCGTGCACTACATATAGGTCACTACCTATATGTAGCTTCACCATGGTAACTCCGAATATGGCCATGTAACATGTCTATGATCATGGAATTGCCCCCTCTATGCCATCCTGGCATTGTTGGTACAATTCCATGATCCCAGTGGTCTGTAGCACAGACCCTGGTACTGCCAGACTGCCCTTCCTGGGGTTTCTCTGCAGCTGCTGCTGCTGCCAACCCCTCAGACAGGCAGCTGCCCTCCTGGGGTCCAGCCAGGCCTGGCCCAGGATGGCAGAACAAAGAACTTCCTCTGAGAGAGGGTGTGACACCCTCTCCCTTTGGAAAATGGTGTGAAGGCAGGGGAGGAGTAGCCTCCCCCAGCCTCTGGAAATGCTTTGTTGGGCACAGATGTGCCCAATTCTGCATAAGCCAGTCTACACCGGTTCAGGGACCCCTTAGCCCCTGCTCTGGCGCGAAACTGGACAAAGGAAAGGGGAGTGACCACTCCCCTGACCTGCACCTCCCCTGGGAGGTGTCCAGAGCTCCTCCAGTGTGCTCCAGACCTCTGCCATCTTGGAAACAGAGGTGCTGCTGGCACACTGGACTGCTCTGAGTGGCCAGTGCCACCAGGTGACGTCAGAGACTCCTGCTGATAGGCTCCTTCAGGTGTTAGTAGCCTTTCCTCTCTCCTAGGTAGCCAAACCCTCTTTTCTGGCTATTTAGGGTCTCTGTCTCTGGGGAAACTTTAGATAACGAATGCATGAGCTCAGCCGAGTTCCTCTGCATCTCCCTCTTCACCTTCTGATAAGGAATCGACCGCTGACCGCGCTGGAAGCCTGCAAACCTGCAACATAGTAGCAAAGACGACTACTGCAACTCTGTAACGCTGATCCTGCCGCCTTCTCGACTGTTTTCCTGCTTGTGCATGCTGTGGGGGTAGTCTGCCTCCTCTCTGCACCAGAAGCTCCGAAGAAATCTCCCGTGGGTCGACGGAATCTTCCCCCTGCAACCGCAGGCACCAAAAAGCTGCATTACCGGTCCCTTGGGTCTCCTCTCAGCACGACGAGCGAGGTCCCTCGAATCCAGCGACACCGTCCAAGTGACCCCCACAGTCCAGTGACTCTTCAGCCCAAGTTTGGTGGAGGTAAGTCCTTGCCTCACCTCGCTGGGCTGCATTGCTGGGAACCGCGACTTTGCAAGCTTCTCCGGCCCCTGTGCACTTCCGGCGGAAATCCTTCGTGCACAGCCAAGCCTGGGTCCACGGCACTCTAACCTGCATTGCATGACTTTCTAAGTTGGTCTCCGGCGACGTGGGACTCCTTTGTGCAACTTCGGCGAGCACCGTTTCACGCATCCTCATAGTGCCTGTTTCTGGCACTTCTCCGGGTGCTACCTGCTTCAGTGAGGGCTCTTTGTCTTGCTCGACGTCCCCTCTCTCTGCAGGTCCAATTTGCGACCTCCTGGTCCCTCCTGGGCCCCAGCAGCATCCAAAAAACGCCAAACGCACGATTTGCGTGTAGCAAGGCTTGTTGGCGTCCATCCGGCGGGAAAACACTTCTGCACGACTCTCCAAGGCGTGGGGGATCCATCCTCCAAAGGGGAAGTCTCTAGCCCTTGTCGTTCCTGCAGTATTCACAGTTCTTCAGCCTAGTAAGAGCTTCTTTGCACCAACCGCTGGCATTTCTTGGGCATCTGCCCATCTCCGAGCTGCTTGTGACTTTTGGACTTGGTCCCCTTGTTCCACAGGTACCCTCAGTCAGGAATCCATCGTTGTTGCATTGCTGATTTGTGTTTTCCTTGCATTTTCCCTCTAACACGACTATTTTGTCCTTAGGGGAACTTTGGTGCACTTTGCACTCACTTTTCAGGGTCTTGGGGAGGGTTATTGTGCTAACTCTCACTATTTTCTAATAGTCCCAGCGACCCTCTACAAGGTCACATAGGTTTGGGGTCCATTCGTGGTTCGCATTCCACTTTTGGTTTGTGTTGCCCCTATCCCTATGTTTCCCCATTGCATCCTATTGTAACTATACATTGTTTGCACTGTTTTCTAAGACTATACTGCATATTTTTGCTATTGTGTATATATATCTTGTGTATATTTCCTATCCTCTCACTGAGGGTACACTCTAAGATACTTTGGCATATTGTCATAAAAATAAAGTACCTTTATTTTTAGTATAACTGTGTATTGTGTTTTCTTATGATATTGTGCATATGACACTAAGTGGTACTGTAGTAGCTTCACACGTCTCCTAGTTCAGCCTGAGCTGCTTTGCTAAGCTACCATTATCTATCAGCCTAAGCTGCTAGACACCCTATACACTAATAAGGGATAACTGGGCCTGGTGCAAGGTGCAAGTACCCCTTGGTACTCACTACAAGCCAGTCCAGCCTCCTACATTGGTTGTGCAGCGGTGGGATAAGTGCTTTGAGACTACTTACCACTCTTGTCATTGTACTTTTCATAAGAGAAAAATATACAAAACAAGGTCAGTGTATATACACATAGCCAAAAAGTTTTGCATTTCCTCTTTTCACTCTTTTCTAAGTGCTGAAAAGTACTTCTAAACTTTCAAAAAGTTCTTAAAAGTTTAAAAAGTTTTTTTTCTGTCTTTCCAAAAAGTTCTGGAAACTTTTTTCTCTTTGTCTATCACTTTAACTCTCTCTAAAAATGTCTGGCACAGGCCAAAAAGTTGAACTGTCCAAACTTGCATATGATCACCTTAGCTGGAAAGGAGCAAGGAGTCTCTGCATAGAGAGAGGTTTGAGTGTAGGGAAGAATCCTTCCTTAGAACTGTTAATTAATATGCTTAGAGTACAGGATAAGGCCATAAGTGCCCAATCTGTAGAAAAAGTAGCTAATGGTTCTCAATCTGATCCAGGGACTCCCCCAGGAAAAGGTTCAGGAAAGAAACTTCTCAGCCTGCCCATTACTAGACAGTCTAGCATAGTTGGTACAGAGGTTGAATCACATCATACTGATGATGTGCTCTCGCATTATGCTGGTAGCCAAGCTGTTAGGGTGCCCTTGGTAAGGGACAGGTCTCCTTCTGTTCATTCCCATCATACCTCTGTATCTAGAAATGTCCCTCCCACCCACCCTGATGACAGATTGTTAGAAAGGGAGCTCAATAGATTGAGAGTGGAGCAAACCAGACTGAAGCTCAAGAAGCAACAGCTGGATTTGGATAGACAGTCTTTAGAAATAGAGAGGGAAAGACAGAAGATGGGTTTAGATACCCATGGTGGCAGCAGCAGTATTCCCCATAGTCATCCTGCAAAAGAGCATGATTCCAGGAATCTGCACAAGATAGTTCCCCCTTATAAGGAGGGGGATGACATTAACAAGTGGTTTGCTGCACTTGAGAGGGCCTGTGCTGTACAGGATGTCCCTCAAAAGCAGTGGGCTGCTATCCTATGGCTATCATTTACTGGAAAAGGTAGGGATAGGCTCCTTACTGTAAAAGAAAATGATGCTAACAATTTCCAAGTTCTTAAGAATGCACTCCTGGATGGTTATGGCTTAACCACTGAACAGTACAGGATAAAGTTCAGAGATACCAAAAAGGAGTCTTCACAAGACTGGGTTGATTTCATTGACCAGGCAGTGAAGGCCTTGGAGGGGTGGTTACATGGCAGTAAAGTTACTGATTATGACAGCCTGTATAACTTGATCCTGAGAGAGCATATTCTTAATAATTGTGTGTCTGATTTGTTGCACCAGTACTTGGTGGACTCTGATCTGACCTCTCCCCAAGAATTGGGAAAGAAGGCAGACAAATGGGTCAGAACAAGAGTGAACAGAAAAGTTCATACAGGGGGTGACAAAGATGGCAACAAAAAGAAGGATGGTAAGTCTTCTGACAAGGGTGGGGACAAATCTAAAAATGAGTCTTCATCAGGCCCACAAAAACACTCTGGTGGGGGTGGTGGGCCCAAATCCTCCTTTAATCAGAACAAGGAAAAGAAACCATGGTGCTATTTATGTAAAATAAAAGGCCATTGGACAACAGATCCCAGTTGTCCAAAGAAAGGCACCACAGCTCCTACCACTACAACCCCTACTGCTACACCTAGTATCCCTACTAATAGCAGTGGTGGTGGGAGCAAACCTACTAATAGCCAATCCAAGGGAGTAGCTGGGCTCACTTTTGGTAATTTAGTTGGGGTTGGTCTGATTAGGGAGACCACAGAGGCTACTTTAGTCTCTGAAGGGGCTATTGACTTAGCCACTTTGGTTGCTTGCCCCCATAACTTGGAGAAGTACAAGCAACTAACCCTAATAAATGGTGTTGAGGTCCAGGCCTACAGGGACACAGGTGCCAGTGTCACAATGGTGATTGAGAAACTGGTGCACCCTGAACAACACATACTTGGACACCAGTACCAAGTAACCGATGCTCACAACATAACACAAAGCCACCCCATGGCTGTTGTAAATCTCAACTGGGGGGGGGTATCTGGTCCAAAGAAAGTTGTGGTAGCTTCAGATTTACCTGTAGACTGTCTATTAGGGAACGATTTGGAGACATCAGCTTGGTCAGATGTGGAGTTGGAGGCCCATGCAGCAATGCTGGGCATCCCAGGGCATATTTTTGCTTTGACAAGGGCTCAGGCCAAAAAGCAAAAAGGACAGGGAAGCTTGGATCCTGGAACAATGGACCAAGTGCTCCCTAAAGTTAGGGCTAGTAGAAGCAAACAATTTCCTACTATCCCTCCCTCTACAGTGGATTCTACTTCTGAGGAAGAAGAATTCCCTCCCTGTGCAGAACCTACACCAGAGGAGCTGGAAGCAGACACTGCTGAGCTTTTGGGTGAAGGGGGGCCTGCCAGAGAGGAGCTGAGTGTGGCACAGCAAACCTGTCCCACATTAGAGGGTCTCAGACAGCAAGCTGTCAAACAGGCTAATGGGGATGTCAGTGACTCACACAGAGTTTACTGGGAGGACAACCTCTTGTACACTGAGCATAGGGATCCTAAACCTGGAGCAGCCAGGAGATTAGTGATTCCTCAGGAGTACAGAAAGTTCCTCCTAACACTGGCACATGACATTCCCCTAGCTGGGCACCTGGGTCAAATGAAAACTTGGGACAGATTGGTACCATTGTTTCATTGGCCTAGGATGTCTGAGGACACAAAAGAATTTTGTAAGTCCTGTGAAACCTGTCAAGCCAGTGGCAAGACAGGTGGCACTCCAAAGGCACCCCTTATCCCACTGCCTGTGGTTGGGGTTCCCTTTGAAAGGGTAGGGGTTGACATAGTTGGCCCCCTTGACCCTCCTACTGCTTCAGGCAATAGGTTTATCTTGGTGGTAGTGGACCATGCCACAAGATATCCTGAAGCTATTCCTTTAAGGACCACTACAGCTCCTGCAGTGGCAAAGGCCCTCCTGGGAATATTTTCCAGGGTGGGCTTCCCAAAGGAAGTAGTATCAGACAGAGGAAGCAATTTCATGTCTGCATACTTAAAGGCCATGTGGAAGGAGTGTGGTGTAACTTACAAGTTCACAACACCCTATCATCCACAAACAAATGGACTGGTGGAGAGATTTAATAAAACTCTCAAAGGCATGATTATGGGACTCCCTGAAAAACTCCGCAGGAGATGGGATATCCTTCTACCATGCCTCCTTTTTGCCTACAGGGAGGTACCCCAGAAAGGAGTGGGCTTCAGCCCCTTTGAACTTCTTTTTGGACACCCTGTTAGGGGTCCACTCACACTTGTAAAGGAGGGTTGGGAACAACCTTTAAAAGCTCCTAAGCAGGATATTGTGGATTATGTACTTGGCCTCAGATCAAGGATGGCTGAGTACATGAAAAAGGCCAGTAAAAACCTTCAGGCCAGCCAAGAGCTCCAGAAGCAATGGCATGATCAGAAGGCTGTTTTGGTTCAGTACCAACCAGGGCAGAAAGTGTGGGTCTTGGAGCCTGTGGCCCCAAGTGCACTCCAAGATAAATGGAGTGGACCCCACACAATTGTTGAAAAGAAGGGTGAAGTCACCTACTTGGTTGACTTAGGCACTGCCAGGAGTCCCCTTAGGGTGCTCCATGTCAACCGCCTGAAACCCTACTATGACAGGGCTGATCTCACCCTGCTCATGGCAACAGATGAGGGACAGGAAGAAGACAGTGATCCTCTACCTGATCTCTTCTCTTCCACAGAACAAGATGCTCTTGTGGAAGGTGTAGTTTTGGCTGATTGTCTTACTGCTGAGCAGAAAGATAATTGCATAAATCTCCTAGGACAATTTTCAGAACTCTTCTCCATTGTGCCAGGCACCACTTCTTGGTGTGAGCACACTATAGATACTTGAGACAGTTTACCTGTCAAAAGTAAGATCTATAGGCAGCCTGACCATGTCAGGGACTGCATAAAGCAAGAAGTTCAGAAAATGTTGGAACTAGGAGTGGTTGAGCACTCTGACAGTCCATGGGCTTCCCCTGTGGTACTGGTACCAAAACCCAATTCTAAAGATGGAAAGAAGGAAATGAGGTTTTGTGTAGACTATAGAGGTCTCAACTTGGTAACCAAAACTGATGCTCACCCTATACCCAGGGCAGATGAGCTTATAGATACACTGGCATCTGCCAAGTATCTAAGCACTTTTGATTTGACTGCAGGGTATTGGCAGATCAAATTGTCAGAAGATGCTAAACCTAAGACTGCATTTTCTACCATTGGAGGACATTACCAGTTTACTGTAATGCCTTTTGGTTTGAAAAATGCACCTGCCACTTTTCAGAGGTTGGTGAACACAGTCCTGCAAGGGCTGGAAGCTTTCAGTGCAGCATATTTGGACGATATAGCTGTCTTTAGCTCCAGCTGGGATGATCACCTGGTCCACCTATGGAAAGTTTTGGAGGCCCTGCAAAAGGCAGGCCTCACTATCAAGGCTTCAAAGTGCCAGATAGGGCAGGGTAAGGTGGTTTATCTGGGACACCTTGTTGGTGGGGAACAGATTGCACCACTTCAGGGGAAAATCCAAACTATTATTGATTGGGTTCCCCCTACCACTCAGACTCAGGTGAGAGCCTTCCTAGGCCTCACTGGGTATTACAGGAGGTTCATTAAGAACTATGGCTCCATTGCAGCCCCTCTTAATGACCTCACATCCAAGAAAATGCCTAAAAAGGTATTATGGACAGCAAACTGTCAGAAAGCTTTTGAGGAGCTGAAGCAGGCCATGTGCTCTGCACCTGTCCTGAAAAGCCCTTGTTACTCTAAAAAATTCTATGTCCAAACTGATGCATCTGAATTAGGAGTAGGGGCAGTCCTATCACAACTTAATTCTGAGGGACAGGATCAACCTGTTGCTTTCATTAGTAGAAGGTTGACCCCTAGAGAAAAGCGTTGGTCTGCCATTGAGAGGGAGGCCTTTGCTGTGGTCTGGGCTCTGAAGAAGTTGAGGCCATACCTGTTTGGCACTCACTTCATTGTTCAGACAGACCACAAACCTCTACTTTGGCTAAAACAAATGAAAGGTGAAAATCCTAAATTGTTGAGGTGGTCCATATCCCTACAGGGAATGGACTATACAGTGGAACATAGACCTGGGAGTAGCCACTCCAATGCAGATGGACTCTCCAGATATTTCCACTTAGACAATGAAGACTCATCAGGTAATGGCTAGTCTTATTGTCCTTCGTTTGGGGGGGGGGGTTGTGTAGGAAAGTACCATCTTGCCTGGCATGTTACCCCCATTTTTCACTGTATATATGTTGTTTTAGTTGTATGTGTCACTGGGACCCTGGTAACCCAGGGCCCCAGTGCTCATAAGTGTGCCTGAATGTGTTACCTGTGTAGTGACTAACTGTCTCACTGAGGCTCTGCTAATCAGAACCTCAGTGGTTATGCTCTCTCATTTCTTTCCAAATTGTCACTGACAGGCTAGTGACCATTTTTACCAATTTACATTGGCTTACTGGAACACCCTTATAATTCCCTAGTATATGGTACTGAGGTACCCAGGGTATTGGGGTTCCAGGAGATCCCTATGGGCTGCAGCATTTCTTTTGCCACCCATAGGGAGCTCTGACAATTCTTACACAGGCCTGCCACTGCAGCCTGAGTGAAATAACGTCCACGTTATTTCACAGCCATTTTACACTGCACTTAAGTAACTTATTAGTCACCTATATGTCTAACCTTTACCTGGTAAAGGTTAGGTGCAAAGTTACTTAGTGTGAGGGCACCCTGGCACTAGCCAAGGTGCCCCCACATTGTTCAGAGCCAATTCACTGAACTTTGTGAGTGCGGGGACACCATTACACGCGTGCACTACATATAGGTCACTACCTATATGTAGCTTCACCATGGTAACTCCGAATATGGCCATGTAACATGTCTATGATCATGGAATTGCCCCCTCTATGCCATCCTGGCATTGTTGGTACAATTCCATGATCCCAGTGGTCTGTAGCACAGACCCTGGTACTGCCAGACTGCCCTTCCTGGGGTTTCTCTGCAGCTGCTGCTGCTGCCAACCCCTCAGACAGGCAGCTGCCCTCCTGGGGTCCAGCCAGGCCTGGCCCAGGATGGCAGAACAAAGAACTTCCTCTGAGAGAGGGTGTGACACCCTCTCCCTTTGGAAAATGGTGTGAAGGCAGGGGAGGAGTAGCCTCCCCCAGCCTCTGGAAATGCTTTGTTGGGCACAGATGTGCCCAATTCTGCATAAGCCAGTCTACACCGGTTCAGGGACCCCTTAGCCCCTGCTCTGGCGCGAAACTGGACAAAGGAAAGGGGAGTGACCACTCCCCTGACCTGCACCTCCCCTGGGAGGTGTCCAGAGCTCCTCCAGTGTGCTCCAGACCTCTGCCATCTTGGAAACAGAGGTGCTGCTGGCACACTGGACTGCTCTGAGTGGCCAGTGCCACCAGGTGACGTCAGAGACTCCTGCTGATAGGCTCCTTCAGGTGTTAGTAGCCTTTCCTCTCTCCTAGGTAGCCAAACCCTCTTTTCTGGCTATTTAGGGTCTCTGTCTCTGGGGAAACTTTAGATAACGAATGCTTGAGCTCAGCCGAGTTCCTCTGCATCTCCCTCTTCACCTTCTGATAAGGAATCGACCGCTGACCGCGCTGGAAGCCTGCAAACCTGCAACATAGTAGCAAAGACGACTACTGCAACTCTGTAACGCTGATCCTGCCGCCTTCTCGACTGTTTTCCTGCTTGTGCATGCTGTGGGGGTAGTCTGCCTCCTCTCTGCACCAGAAGCTCCGAAGAAATCTCCCGTGGGTCGACGGAATCTTCCCCCTGCAACCGCAGGCACCAAAAAGCTGCATTACCGGTCCCTTGGGTCTCCTCTCAGCACGACGAGCGAGGTCCCTCGAATCCAGCGATACCGTCCAAGTGACCCCCACAGTCCAGTGACTCTTCAGCCCAAGTTTGGTGGAGGTAAGTCCTTGCCTCACCTCGCTGGGCTGCATTGCTGGGAACCGCGACTTTGCAAGCTTCTCCGGCCCCTGTGCACTTCCGGCGGAAATCCTTCGTGCACAGCCAAGCCTGGGTCCACGGCACTCTAACCTGCATTGCACGACTTTCTAAGTTGGTCTCCGGCGACGTGGGACTCCTTTGTGCAACTTCGGCGAGCACCGTTTCACGCATCCTCATAGTGCCTGTTTCTGGCACTTCTCCGGGTGCTACCTGCTTCAGTGAGGGCTCTTTGTCTTGCTCGACGTCCCCTCTCTCTGCAGGTCCAATTTGCGACCTCCTGGTCCCTCCTGGGCCCCAGCAGCATCCAAAAAACGCCAAACGCACGATTTGCGTGTAGCAAGGCTTGTTGGCGTCCATCCGGCGGGAAAACACTTCTGCACGACTCTCCAAGGCGTGGGGGATCCATCCTCCAAAGGGGAAGTCTCTAGCCCTTGTCGTTCCTGCAGTATTCACAGTTCTTCAGCCTAGTAAGAGCTTCTTTGCACCAACCGCTGGCATTTCTTGGGCATCTGCCCATCTCCGAGCTGCTTGTGACTTTTGGACTTGGTCCCCTTGTTCCACAGGTACCCTCAGTCAGGAATCCATCGTTGTTGCATTGCTGATTTGTGTTTTCCTTGCATTTTCCCTCTAACACGACTATTTTGTCCTTAGGGGAACTTTGGTGCACTTTGCACTCACTTTTCAGGGTCTTGGGGAGGGTTATTTTGCAAACTCTCACTATTTTCTAATAGTCCCAGCGACCCTCTACAAGGTCACATAGGTTTGGGGTCCATTCGTGGTTCGCATTCCACTTTTGGAGTATATGGTTTGTGTTGCCCCTATCCCTATGTTTCCCCATTGCATCCTATTGTAACTATACATTGTTTGCACTGTTTTCTAAGACTATACTGCATATTTTTGCTATTGTGTATATATATCTTGTGTATATTTCCTATCCTCTCACTGAGGGTACACTCTAAGATACTTTGGCATATTGTCATAAAAATAAAGTACCTTTATTTTTAGTATAACTGTGTATTGTGTTTTCTTATGATATTGTGCATATGACACTAGGTGGTACTGTAGTAGCTTCACACGTCTCCTAGTTCAGCCTGAGCTGCTTTGCTAAGCTACCATTATCTATCAGCCTAAGCTGCTAGACACCCTATACACTAATAAGGGATAACTGGGCCTGGTGCAAGGTGCAAGTACCCCTTGGTACTCACTACAAGCCAGTCCAGCCTCCTACACTTCCGAGTTCAGACTGACCACAGGCCCCTCAGATGATTAATGCAGATGAGGGGTGAGAATCCAAAACTGTTGAGGTGGTCCATTTCCCTACAGGGGATGGACTTTATGGTGGAACATCGTCCTGGTACAGAACACGCCAATGCTGATGGTCTGTCCAGATTCTTCCACCTTAGTGATGAGAACTTTCATGAGGTTGGGTAGTTGCTCCCCACTTTTAGCTGGGAGGGACACGTGTTAGACTTTTCATCCTTGGCATGGTCTCCCTTAACGTTTTGCCTCTGTTCCCCAGGTTATTGATGTGTACTGGACTCTGATTTGGCTGTTTTTATTACTCTGGGCACTTTACCACTGCTAACCAGTGCTAAAGTGCAAGTGCTCCTGTTTAAAATGTGTAAAAGGTTCTCCATGATTGGCATATTTGTCTTACTGTTAAGTCCCTAGTAAAGTGCACTAGAGGTGCCCAGGGCCTGTAAATCAAATGCTACTAGTGGACCTGCAGCACTGGTTGTGCCACCCACACAAGTAAGCCTGTAATCATGTCTCAGACCTGCTACTGCAGTGTCTGTGTGTGTATTGTTACATCGTAAATTCGACTTGGCAAGTGTACCCACTTGCCAGGCCTAAACCTTCCCTTTTCTTACATTTAAGGCACCCCTAAGGTAGGCCCTAGGTAGCCCAAGGGCAAGGTGCAGTGTATGGATAAGGTAGGACATATAGTAATGTGGTTTATATGTCCTGACAGTGAAATACTGCCAAATTAGTTTTTCACTGTTGCAAGGCCTGTCTCTCTCATAGAATAATATGGGGGCTACCTTTAAATATGATTAAAGTGTAGATTCCCCTAGAGAGTAGATGGACATGTGGAGTTTGGGGTCCCTGAGCTCACAATTTAAAAATACATCTTTTAGTAAAGTTGATTTTAAGATTGTGCGTTTGAAAATGCCACTTTTAGAAAGTGAGCATTTTCTTGCTTAAACCATTCCGTGACTCTGCCTTGTTTCTGGATTCCCTGTCTGGGTCAGTTTGACAGTTGGGTTGTTTTTCACCTCACACTAGACAGTGACACAAAGGGAGCTGAGGTGTAACCTGCAGTTCCTAATTAGCCATCTCTGCTAGGAGGGAGGGGTGGAGTGGTCACTCTCATCTGAATGGACTGTGCCTGCCTCTGACAATGCAGACTCCAACCCCCTGGTGTGTGTCTGAGGCCTTGCCTGGGCAAGGCAGGATTTCACAAGTAGGTGTGAGTCCCCTTTGAAGAAAGGTTACTTCAAAGACTAAAATGGGTATAAGAAGGGCACCCAAATCTACAGACTTTAGAAACACTTCTGGAACCAAGAGGAACCTCTGCCTGGAGAAGAGCTGAATAGCTGAGGAAGAAGTAAGTTGAAAGAACCACGGCACATCCAAGCCTTCCAACTGTAAGTCCTTTATTCTTCTTGGGTATTCAATGAAAACAGCAAACGTTGTACCAATCCATGTATATACAGCCGACACGTGTTTCGTCGTGAAAACAACTTTTTCAAGGCAGTGAAACAATATCCAAAACATATCATGGTCAGCCAATAGCTCTAATGTCTAGTGTACGATCTTTGCCATCACCAAAAAAATGTACCCCTCCTTTTGGGTTAGGTGGGTGAGCAAATAACCGATTGGTGCTCGCCTAGATTAATAGAGAAAGGAATAATAGGCATGCTGAATGGATATAGCCCATAGATAAGAATTTTATGAAGTGAATCGTTGTATCACCCAGTGTACAGGATTACAAAAATGCATATCAGTGACCCTAGTGGTGAACAAACGAGAGGAAGAGAGAAAATATCTATATAGAAGCAATAAAAGAACCACCAAGGATTATACTAAAGAATCATACCTCATTAAAGACTGTAAGTTATTTGATCTGTGTCACAATATGGTCGTCTTGTAATATTCAGTGTAGAAGTTGCTTATCACATGTGTGGATATATCAATATATATTTGAAGGTACACCTTGGTAATGAATCAAGGTTTGTACCAGGACCATGATAAGTCCAACAGAGAAAAGAAAATAATCAAAAGAAAAGCTCAGTGCCATATACTAGTAAGATGAGTAATGAAAATAGTGACATCATATACAGTAACGATCTAGAGGTGAGTGATATGTCCTTCTATATCTAGAGAAAAGGTATGTGTGTTCATACTACAAAAACATCCATCTCCTGATATGGTGGTAAGACTAAAGTAGACAAATTGCACTATTAGGATTCGATCTTTAAATGCAGCATAGCATATTGGTCCTATCTCCCAACTAGGGAATATTCAAAACAAATTGCCAAAGTGGAGAAAATAAATATAAAGAGCTTGAAATTAAATCACCCTCACATGGAGTGTCCATTATGTTGTTGCCACACAACTCTGACTAACAACTGTAAATCCTTTAGAAAAACATGTACACCGCATATTTATAAATGCGGTAAAATATGGAGGCATTAAGCTTAGTGTGTATCCTCTTATTTCATCTTGCTGTCTGCAATACAGTCAAATCGTAAAGATTCAAGGAGTTTGTGACTATATCTATTTAGAGAAATGCAAAGAACGTGTGTTGAAAACGTGGAGAGAGAAAATAAGAGAAAAGCAAGCACAATACTGTGAGCATTCTTTTCTGTATTGTATTTAAGCAACTAGCACATCTTAAAGCCAAATATTTTGGCCAGAACGGCAGAGAAATAACGGTTGGTTTATCAAGACACGTAATGTCTAGCGTTAGTTAAACAATAGAGAATATTGTTAAAGGTTTAGGTAAAGCGGACATGGATTCCTACCAGTCGTGTGTTTGATCCCGTTTCTTGTTTGTAGTGGTCAGAAACGCTCGTGCTGGTTTGGACCAGTTTTATAGTTTCACGAGCGATGGAAATGGAAAAGGGACAAATAAATTACCGATCTTGGTGGCGGCCATCTTAGAAAGGACATAAAACACCATAGATAAATAGAAATCAATGGTAGTAAGTATCTCAATATAACAACTTACTAAAAGATGTGGAGTATAAATTGTGTAAAAAACGAACAGTGAGAGCGTGAAAAAGTAGAAATGAAGAGAGATACTGAATTGTGACCCACATGCTTATGTGTTGGGGAATATAAATCCTAGTCTGAGGGTAATTGTTTGATGGCCAGAACGTAAACCCAGACATTGTTACAATGTTATCCACATACAACATACTGTGTTACTCAATACTATGTACATATATTTATTAGCAATGCATAATGTTGCAAATCATTATGAAGCATCCTCTTTGAAAATATCATATCTTAACTCCGCATATTTACTAACATAGTATTGCATATGTTGTTATTATGAAAACTATCAAGTAACAATTATAAAAAAACATGTAAATCTTTTTCCTTGTTTAGTCCCTCTTCCACTGCCCGCAGCTTAATTATCCATTTACTTTCCAGGTGTCTAAGTAATAGTGTTTTGTTGCCACCCCTTGCACAGCCACCTAGCGTGGCAATACCATGTGTTTTAATGTGATGGAAGTCCCGCTGTGTGTGTACAGAATTGAAATGTAGAGCAAACGGATAGTCTTTGTTGTTGTTTTTGATTGCTCAAAAGTGTTCCTATAGCCTTTCCTTGTAGGGTCTGATGGTGCTCCCTACATATTTATGATTACAAACGCATATCAGACAATACACCACATATTTGGTGTTCCAGTTTATGAAATGTTTGATATGATGCGTAACACCCGTATTGTAACAAAATATTTTAATTTTGTCAATAGTGTATTGACAAATGATACATTGGCCACATTTGTAGAAACCAAGAGGTGGTTTAGGAATCCAGTCATTGTTAGTGCGACCAGGTAAGAAGCTATGACACAACTGATCTCTTAGTGTGCGTCCCCGACTGTATATGACATTGGGTCTATCACTGAGACCACTTTTCAAGGTGTTATCAGCCAATAATAGTGGCCAGTTCCTTTTTAGAATTTTGAACACGTCTGAACTGATAGTGCTGTAGGGGGTAATTAAACTCAGTGCCTTATTCTCTTTAGTTAGTTTCTTAGGTCTTGCATTGGTTAAGAGTGTATTTCTATCTATAGTGCGAATTCTTCTATCTGTTTTGTCCCATAGCTTTTCAGAATAGCCCCTGTTTAGAAATCGCTGTTTTAGTAAGTCAAGTTGGTTGGGAAATTCATGTTCATCATAGCAATTGCGTCTTATCCTTATTGCTTCCCCAAAGGGGATGGCTCTTATTTGGGAAGACGGATGGGCACTAGAGGCATGTAGAATGGAATTGGTCGCTGTGGGTTTTCTAAACAGTTTACTGCAAAGGATGTCATTCTGTACATAGATAGTAAGATCTAGAAAGTCTATACTGACTGGGCTGTATTGACTGGTGAATTGTATATTGAAATCGTTAGCGTTGAGATGACTAATGAACTGATCCAATGTTGCATGATCTCCGGACCAGAACAGTAAGACGTCATCTATGTATCGTCCCCAGTAGATTATGTGTTGTGTGAATTCCGGTGCACAATTGCACCAAATGTGTTGTTGCTCATAGTATCCAATGTAAAGGTTGGCAAATAAGGGCGAAAATTTAACCCCCATTGCCACTCCTTGTGTCTGTTGATACCATGCACCTTCATGTAGGAAGACGTTGTTATTCATGACTAGACGTATAAGAGCAAGTAACATATCTGAGTGTTACTCCTGCTCTGACAAGTGGTGCCCTATCCAGTCCCTGGGCCCTTGAAAGGAAAGCTGGTGGAAATCCAAGGAAATCGGCTTCGAACGACTCTGGACCCACGCCACTGCTGAATCTGGTGACGCCGCCTGCACCCGACGCCGTGACCTTCGCTGGAACGTGACGCTCTTCGCAGGCCCGACACCGCTGCAGCCTGCTGAAGTCCGCGACTCCGTGGAAGTCGCCGCACCACGTCGTGACCGATGCCGCTCGAAGTGCGTGGATTCAACGTTTCGCACAGACGCTGTGATCCCCGGCTTCGCGCATCGGATTGTTTTCATTCTGCACCAAAGGTATTGTACTTGGGGGTCTACACGACTCCGTGTCCGGCGCCGCTGGTGTCGGCTTGTTGGGAACGACTCCGTCACGACGACGTGTTAACATCTCATCGAAGCATTTTTGTTTCTAAACGCTGTTTTTGAGTTTAATCTTCAAAAAAGCATAACTTGACTTGTGTATGTCGGATTTTTGTCGTTTTGGTCTTGTTTTGTTTAGATACATATTTCCTATTTTTCTAAACCTGTGTTGTGTCATTTTGTAGTGTTTTCATTAAGTTACTGTGTCTGTTGGTACAAATACTTTACACCTAGCACTCTGAAGTTAAGCCTACTGCTCTGCCAAGCTACCAAGGGGGTAAGCAGGGGTTAGCTGAGGGTGATTCTCTTTTACCCTGACTAGAGTGAGGGTCCTTGCTTGAACAGGGGGTAACCTGATTGTCAACCAAAGACCCCATTTCTAACATTGGTGATCAGAGGTTGGGATTTGTACTTGTATTTGTACTTGACATACAGTGATTTAGTGTACACTATTATTTTGAGTGCAGACCACTACGTGACCACATACTGCTTGTTTTGAGATTTTTGCTTTTTCTCTTTTCGTGGATTTTTCCCTACGTCCACTTTGTTTTTCTTCGCTGATCTTTGATTGACTTTGAACTTCATTTGGGAACTTGTTTCTGCATTTGGAACTTTGCACTCTTTTAACCTTTCATCATGTCTGAACTTGGAGATGCATCAGTTGAACCTGTTTTTGACCTGAAGCAATTGGATAGTTATAACAAGGCTCAGCTAAAGCAGTTTTGTAAAAGAAATTGGTTGTCCCATTAAGAGCTCTTCCAAGAAGGATGAGCTGAAAAAGGCGCTGAGGGCCTGGGTGACAACCAGAAGCACTGGAGGGCACACTGAGGATGAGGAGGAGGATGAGGAGGAGGAGGGAGGGCAATCAGTACATAATGGTATAGTGGGGGGACCTGTTATTCCCAGGGAAAGAGTCTCTAGGGCAGGTAGCAGTGTATCCTCCAAAGGTCTGACGCCTGAAGAATTGCAGGACAGACAGGCAGAGAGGGCATACCAATTGGAGCTACAGAAGCTCAATCTGGAGAAAGAAAGAGATGAGAGAAGAGCAGTCATTGAGGAAAGGAAGATGCAGCTGGCTCATGAGCTTAACTTAAAGGAGTTACATCAGAGGAGCCAGTCCAGTAGGGATGGTGGCAGCAATCCTACAGTGCAGCCTGAGAGAAGGGTACACATCCCAAAAGACCCTTTGAGGGATTATAAGAGGGAGGATGATTTCTACTTGTGGTTCAAGGGTTATGAGTCAGCTCTCCACATGAACCTGGTCCCTGCAGCTCATTGGGTGGCAGCCCTGTGGAAGCATTTTGAGGCAGAGGAGAGGGACATACTGACAGCCTTAGGGGATGCTCAGAGTCTCACCTACCCTGTCATGAAGGAGGCCTTACTCACCAGGTATGGTCTCACCCTTGAGCAGTACAAGGAGAAGTTTAGATCCTACAAGAGAAAGGAATCCCAAACATGGTTGGAATGTGTTGATTCTTTTTGCAGGTCACTGGATGGTTGGGTGAAGGGCAGTAAGGTTAACACGTACGAGGGGCTTTACAATTTAATTGCTTGGGGGCACTTGTACAGTTTATGTTTTCCAGAGCTGTGCCGGAACCTCATTGACAGCAAGCTGACTGACCCCAGGAAGCTTACACAGGAAGCGGACCGTTGGGAGAGTGCCAGAGTCCAAAAGAGGTACGGGAGAGACCACGCCAAGGGTGGGCAGAGTCCCTCTCAGAAGAAAGGGGGGGGAGGGCAAACAGGGGGAGTTCTTTAAAGGGCCCCAAACTGATTCCCAGGGTAAGGATTCCCAACCCCCCAGTGAAAAGAAGCCATGGTTGTCCAAAGGGAAGCCAGTGGCATGTGGTCCCCCACGTAAGTGTTATGCATGTGACCAGGTGGGTCATGTGAGGGGGGACCCCAAATGCCCCAAAAGTACACCGGCACCCACTGGTGCACCGTCCCAGGGTTTGGCCAGTGTAGCGCTTGGGGAGGAGTTGGTTTCAGATGGGTGGGAACCAGCAGAAATGACCCTTGTCTCACTAGGGGACAGTGAGATGGTCCAGAGAAACCTAGTGCCTGATAACACTAAGAAGTACAGGCAATGGGTGACCATCAATGGAGTGGAGGCTCTAAGAGACACAGGAGCCAGTGTGACTATAGTGAGGAGTCACCTGGTGTCTGAAGAGCAGATTGATTCCCGGGTACTTCACCAGGTAGTTGCAGTAGACAACTCTGAGCGCCTCTGCAGAGTGGTGCAGGTTCCCTTTGAATGGGGGTAGGGGGTCTCAGGTTTCTGGAAAGTAGCTGTGAGTCCAAACATGCCTGTTGATTGTTTGCTAGGCAACGACCTGGAAGATTCCCCTTGGAAGGAGGTGGAACACAGGTCTCACTTGGAGGTGTTGGGTCTGCCTGGGTGGGTATGCATATCCACCCGGCCTATGGCAGCCAATCAGGTTAGTCAAGAGCCCCTGGAGCCTGAAACAGTGGCCCAGGGGACTGCCAAAAAGAGGAAGGGCAGGGGGCATGGGAAACCGGCCCCATAGGTTCCCACGGTCCGGGAGGAGGCGGAGCCTGAGGGTGACGCCCCGGAACCTACAGGGGAGCAGGTGGCTGAACTGGGGGAGGTCCCTGAGCTGTCACGGTGGCAGCAGGAAGGGGGACCCACCAGGGAAGCATTCTGCACAGCGCAGCAGGAGTGCCCTACTCATGAGGGGCTGCGGCAGCAGGCTGCAGCCCAGGCGGCTGGCGAGGCGCCAGGTACTCACCTGCTATATTGGGAGGATGGCCTCCTGTATAGTGAGCCTAAGGTTCCTGAGCCTGGGTCAGCTCGTATGCTGGTGGTACCCCAGTGCTTCAGGGCCTTCCTACTGGGTTTGGCTCATGATGTACCTTTGGCAGGACATCTAGGGCAGGACAAGAGCTGTAAGAGGCTTGTCTCCCACTTTTACTGGCCCTTGATACACAAGCAGTCAGCTGCTTATTATAGGTCTTGTCAGACTTGTCAGGCAAGTGGCAAGAGTGGGGGGAAATGCAAAGCTCCCCTCCAACCTTTACCTATAGTCAGTACCACCTTTGAACGGGTAGGAATTGACATTGAGGGGCCTCTGGACCACAAGACAGCCATGGGCAACACGTTCATCCTGGTCTTGGTGGACCATGCCACACGATAACCCAGAAGTCATTCCTCTAAGGACGGTCACTGCCCCCGTGGTGGGACGTGCCTTGATGGGAGTTTTTACCTGCATGAGGTTCCCCAAGGAAGTGGTATATGATAGAGGTACAAACTTCATATCCACTTATATGAAGTCTCTGTGGAAGGTGTGTGGGGTAACCTACAAGTTCACCACACCTTACCACCCCCAAAGTAATGGTCTGGTTGAGAGATTCAACCGCACCTTGAAAGGCATGATTCAGGGCCTGTCAGAGCCCTTGAGGCATAAGTGGGACGTCCTCTTGCCATGCCTTCTGTTCGCTTACAGGGAGGTGCCTCAAAAGGGACCTGGCTTTAGCCCCTTTGAGCTCATCTGTGGCCACCTTGTGAGGGGACCGCTCAGTCTGGTGAAGGAGGCTTTGGAGAAAGCTCCTAGTAAACCACCCCAGGATGTATTTAGCTACATGCTGGCACTAAGAGATGAGACTGCCCCCTTCAGGAGTCTCGCTCAGGAGAACCTGGAAGCAAGCCAGGAGGATATGAAACGGTGGTACGACGAGAATGCCACTCTGGTTGAGTTTCAGCCTGGACAAAAAGTGTGGGTCATGGCACCAGTGGAGCCTAGGGCTCTCCAAGATAAGTGGACTGGGCCTTTTGAGGTGGTGGAAAGAAAGAGCGAGGTCACCTATCTGGTAGACTTGCAATCCCCTAGGAACCCTTTGAGGGTCCTACATGTCAACCGCCTCAAACCACACTTTGAGCGAACTGAGCTATCCATGCTCCTAGCGACAGATGACGGGGTGGAGGAAGAGAGTGAGCCTCTTCCTGACCTCCTATCTGCAGGAGAGAAGGATGGTTCTGTGGAGGGAGTGATCCTCTCCCCCTCCCTGACTGAGGAACAGCAGAGGGACTGTCGCCACGTGTTGGGACAGTTCGCCTCACTGTTTTCCCTGATCCCAGGAGTCACACACCTGTGCACACATGATGTGGACACTGGGGACAGTACACCTGTTAAACATAAGGTTTACAGGGTGACTGACAGGGTCAGGGCTTGCATTAAGGAGGAAGTCTCCAAAATGTTAACCCTAGGGGTTATTGAGCACTCCAGCAGTCCTTGGGCCAGCCCAGTGGTATTGGTCCCAAAGGCTGCTGCTTCTGGCGCCACTCCGGAACTTAGGTTCTGTGTGGACTACCGGGGTCTCAATGCAGTCAGCAAGACTGACGCACACCCCATCCCCCGAGCTGATGAGCTCATTGATTGGTTAGGAGCTGCCAAGTAACTCAGTACGTTTGATTTAACACCTGGGTACTGCCAGATTGCCTTAACTGAGGGGGCAAAGGAGAGGTCAGCATTCTCTACCCCAGATGGGCACTTCCACTTCAACGTGATGCCCTTTGGGATGAAGAATGCCCCTGCCACCTTTCAGAGGTTGGTCAACCAGGTGTTGGCAGGACTGGATGAGTTCAGTGCCGCCTACCTGGATGACATTGCTGTGTTTAGTTCCACATGGGAGGAACACCTGCAACACCTCTGGAGAGTGTTAGAGGCCCTGCGGAAGGGAGGCCTCACTATTAAGGCGAGCAAGTGCCAAATATGTCAGGGTTCGGTGGTGTACTTAGGACACCAGGTGGGGAGTGGCCAGGTGGCAGCCCTACAGCCTAAGATTGACACGATTCTGGCTTGGGAGCCTCCCAAGACCCAGACTGAAGTGAGAGCCTTTTTAGGACTCACAGGATATTACAGGTTTGTTAAGGGATATGGTACAATTGTTACCCCCTTACCTGAGTTGACTTCTAAGAAGCAACCCAAGAAAGTGATCTGGACAGAGGCTTGACAGAACACTTTTGATGCCCTGAAGGCTCACATGTGCACAGCACCTGTGCTGAAGGCACCTGACTACTCCAAAGAGTTTGTTGTGCAAACAGACGCCTCAGAGCATGGTATTGGAGCAGTACTCTCACAGCCTAATGAAGAGGGCCTAGATCAACCCGTAGCCGTCGTTAGCAGGAAGTTACTACCCAGGGAACGTAGGTGGAATGCCATAGAACGCGAAGCGTTTGCTGTGGTCTGGGCACTGAAGAAGCTAGGACCCTACTTGTTTGGGACTCACTTCCGAGTTCAGACTGACCACAGGCCCCTCAGATGATTAATGCAGATGAGGGGTGAGAATCCAAAACTGTTGAGGTGGTCCATTTCCCTACAGGGGATGGACTTTATGGTGGAACATCGTCCTGGTACAGAACACGCCAATGCTGATGGTCTGTCCAGATTCTTCCACCTTAGTGATGAGAACTTTCATGAGGTTGGGTAGTTGCTCCCCACTTTTAGCTGGGAGGGACACGTGTTAGACTTTTCATCCTTGGCATGGTCTCCCTTAACGTTTTGCCTCTGTTCCCCAGGTTATTGATGTGTGCTGGACTCTGATTTGGCTGTTTTTATTACTCTGGGCACTTTACCACTGCTAACCAGTGCTAAAGTGCAAGTGCTCCTGTTTAAAATGTGTAAAAGGTTCTCCATGATTGGCATATTTGTCTTACTGTTAAGTCCCTAGTAAAGTGCACTAGAGGTGCCCAGGGCCTGTAAATCAAATGCTACTAGTGGACCTGCAGCACTGGTTGTGCCACCCACACAAGTAAGCCTGTAATCATGTCTCCGACCTGCTACTGCAGTGTCTGTGTGTGTATTTTTACATCTTAAATTCGACTTGGCAAGTGTACCCACTTGCCAGGCCTAAACCTTCCCTTTTCTTACATTTAAGGCACCCCTAAGGTAGGCCCTAGGTAGCCCAAGGGCAAGGTGCAGTGTATGGATAAGGTAGGACATATAGTAATGTGGTTTATATGTACTGACAGTGAAATACTGCCAAATTCGTTGTTCACTGTTGCAAGGCCTGTCTCTCTCATAGAATAATATGGGGGCTACCTTTAAATATGATTAAAGTGTAGATTCCCCTAGAGAGTAGATGGACATGTGGAGTTTGGGGTCCCTGAGCTCACAATTTAAAAATACATCTTTTAGTAAAGTTGATTTTAAGATTGTGCGTTTGAAAATGCCACTTTTAGAAAGTGAGCATTTTCTTGCTTAAACCATTCCGTGACTCTGCCTTGTTTCTGGATTCCCTGTCTGGGTCAGTTTGACAGTTGGGTTGTTTTTCACCTCACACTAGACAGTGACACAAAGGGAGCTGGGGTGTAACCTGCAGTTCCTAATTAGCCATCTCTGCTAGAAGGGAGGGGTGGAGTGGTCACTCTCATCTGAATGGACTGTGCCTGCCTCTGACAATGCAGACTCCAACCCCCTGGTGTGTGTCTGAGGCCTTGCCTGGGCAAGGCAGGATTTCACAAGTAGGTGTGAGTCCCCTTTGAAGAAAGGTTACTTCAAAGACTAAAATGGGTATAAGAAGGGCACCCAAATCTACAGACTTTAGAAACACTTCTGGAACCAAGAGGAACCTCTGCCTGGAGAAGAGCTGAATAGCTGGGGAAGAAGTGCTGCCCTGCCTGTGACTGTGCTTTGTGGAGCTTTCCTGCAGTGCTGCTTCTGCCAGAGTAAGAGGGCAAAGACTGGACTTTGTGTGCCTTCCATCTTGAGAAGAAATCTCCAAGGGCTTGATGAAGAGCTTGCCTCCTGTTGTTTGAAGTCTCAGGGACAGCAAAGACTTCTCTCTGCCAGCACCTGGAGTCTCTGGAGAGACTCCTGCTCTGACAAGTTGTGCCCTATCCAGTCCCTGGGCCCTTGAAAGGAAAGGTGGTGGAAATCCAAGGAAATCGACTTCAGCCGACTCCGGACCGACGCCGCTGCTGAATCCGGTGACGCCGCCTGCACCCGATGCCGTGACCTTCGCTGGAACACGACGCTCTTCTCAGGCCCGACGCCGCTGCAGCCCCGCTGAAGTCCGCGACTTCGTGACCGACGCCGCTTGAAGTGCGTGGATTCAACGTTTCGCACAGACGCCGCGATCCCCGACTTCGCGCATCGGCTTGTTTGCACTCTGCACCAAAGGTACTGTACTTGGGGGTCTACACGACTCCGTATCCGGTGCCGCTGGTTTCGGCTTGTTGGGAACGACTCCGTCACAACGCCGTTTTAACATCTCATCGAAGCATTTTTGTTTCTAAACGCTATTTTTGAGTTTAATCTTTAAAAATTCATAACTTGACTTGTGTATGTCGGATTTTTGTCGTTTTGGTCTTGTTTTGTTTAGATAAATATTTCCTATTTTTCTAAACCTGTGTTGTGTCATTTTGTAGTGTTTCCATTAAGTTACTGTGTGTGTTGGTACAAATACTTTACACCTAGCACTCTGAAGTTAAGCCTACTGCTCTGCCAAGCTACCAAGGGGGTAAGCAGGGGTTAGCTGAGGGTGATTCTCTTTTACCCTGACTAGAGTGAGGGTCCTTGCTTGAACAGGGGGTAGCCTGACTGTCAACCAAAGACCCCATTTCTAACACCTCCAAAGTGTGTTGTGCTTCCAGTGCCCATCTCGCCTGACCTCCATGTTCAGCTTGCTGTGCTTGCCCTGTCCCCTAGCACCTTGCCCTCTGTTTTTCATGTGCTGACTCCTATCTCCTCCCTCCTGCCTTACCTGGTCCATTGTCGTGCCCTTGCCTCTTCCCTCTTGCCGTTCATGGTCTGTTATGCTGCAATTGTCCCACCTGTCTATTCAGTATTGTCAGCTTGCTGTCCTTGCCTCTTTCCCCTCTGCTTTCTGATGTCCATGCACATGGCCCTGTCCCCTCCCCATTGCTTTCCACAGTCTGTTGGGCTGCGCCACCATCCTACTTGACCTGTGTAACATATTCTGTATCAGCAACCCTTGACGTCTGGCCTGTAAAGTCAGTATGGTGACCCTGCCCATCTTGCTCCTGCCCTCTCATGTCCCTACCTCATTCCCCCTGCCTTTCGTGATCCAATGTACCCTATTTGCCAACATTCTGAACTTAATAAGAGGGAGATTTCGAAAAACAAAAACCTGGGGAATTGATTTTCCCTATTGACTTACATTGAAAAATAGGATATTTTAGACAGTAGACAGATAAAATAAAGCCTTTTTGTGCTTAAAACATTTTGATTCTCCTGTCCAAATCAGGTCCATTGGCATGCATTGTTGTACTGTCAAGGCCTCTTCCTTCTCCTCTCTATGGTTTGTTGTATTGCCACAACCTCTCTTGCGTATCCTTCAAGGTTGGTGTGTTGCCCCTGCCCCGCTTTCCCCTGCCCTCCACGGTCCGTTGTGATGCCACTGCCCCTCCCGCCTGCATAACATGGTCAACTTGTTGCATCTTCACCCTCCTCCCTGCCCTCAATTATCTGAGCCCATGCCCCTGACCTCTACCTCCTCACAGCATTCTAATGAACGACTAGACTGCTAACATTCTGTATCTATTACAAAAGTGTTGCACGCCTGACGTCATCTTGATGTAATCAAAACTTTAATAGCTGAAGCATTTCCTTTAGAAATTATAAAAATAAGAGGGTCTTATTTCCATATAAATTTTGGTTAGTGCTCTAAACAACTAAAATGAGGATGTATTGTCTTAGTTCTCAAATAGTGACAAAACCTTTCTAAATTATTTGCTATGTTTATGTTTTTTTATCCAGTTGATCACTTGATTATATCTTTCACTTAGGGGAGAGGATGTGGCATTATGGCCAGAGCTGCAGACTTTGCAATTGGGGAGCCAGATTTGAGTTTGGGCATGAGTTCGACATCCTATGATTCTGGGCAAATCATGTAGTGTCCCCATACCTAAGGCCCAAAAGGAATGTGTTCTTGTGTAATGTAAATGATGCAGATAGAAAGCACTCAAGTACCTTCGGGTCACGTCTGCGCAATACAAATCTGCATAAAAAACAAAATAAAATAAGTGTTTTGCACACTTCTGTCTTTGGACTATACTGGGGCTATATTTGGGTGAATCTGTATTGCTGGCCATCTTGGGAGACTTATTTGTTCTGAAACTCCATAGACTCATTTACTGCAGTTTTCTCAGTAGAAAATGTTTTCAGTTTTCCACTTTGATTCCATCAAGATGGCGGTCAGATGTGCCACACTTTTGGCATAAATTTAGAAGGTTGGTATACTAGTTGCTCATTAGGTCACTGTAGTAAACTGCTGATCACCAGGGGATTAACTGTCAGTCTGCTGCTTGTGTTGAAAGTGTATGTTCCAATCTACATGTCAGAGTGCTTTAATGAAATAGAAGAGGAATATATCTGAGAACTCACATAAAAAGTGTCCTAATTTTTTTAGCACAGCACTAACCATAATTCCTATGACAAAATTTAACCCCCTTATTTTGTTTTTTTCTAAATTAAATGTTGATGTTTTACCAGTTTCATTCAATCAAAATGGCTTCTGGTGTGCCACACTTTTGTCATAAGTAAGAATGTAAGCGCTCTAGTTGCTCTTTTAAATACTTTAGGAGGCTGCAGTAGAACACTGGGGAATCAACTCACAGGCTGCTTCTGTTGGAAGTACATGTTTTACAGAGAATGAGAAATTTCCTAGCTATCATGAAGGAAAGTTTCAATTCTATTAAGGATGCGGAGGCGAGGATTATGCCTTATCTTTCTTCACTCTTTATTAACAGCAAGTTCAAAGTGCAACATAAAAAACTACAACACCCATGGTACACGTAGCCATCGCAACCAATATCCAATCATAACACTATCCGCCAGTCCGTATATATATCCTTGCAAGTCGGTGTCCTTACTCGTCTTCACTGCGACCAGAAGTTAATGTGTTCCTAGGTTGGTGCAGGTTCTGTACCTATGGAAAAAAAGAATAGTAAGATAGGGATCCAAGATCTGCAAGCATAGACAGGTACAGTAATTTATAATGGACGGAAAGCCCATTCTCCCCCTCAAGAATTCCCAATAGAAGTTTTTTCGTCAAACAATCCTGCTAGATTATGTGCAATGTAAAATGCTTTCACTTCAGATTAATAAAAGATGTATACTACCTCCAACGTGCCCATTCTGTCCAGGTGGGTGATATGTCCGAAATGTCGGGCGGGATAATCCTCGCCTCCGTGTCCTTTATAGAATTGAAACTTTGATTCACGATAGCTAGGAAATTTCTCATTCTATGTCAGGACCGGAGGCCAGGATTATGCCTGTTCAAAGCTTACTCACCACCAGTGAGGCTGCCTCGTGGATCGGCTTAAAATAAAACCTTTTGAAAGTAGACTCTGACGACCAGTCAGCCGCGTTCATGATGTCTTCCAGCCTTCCCCTTACCTGGATGGCTTTGGAGGCCATCGACCCCGAGTGGAGTGTGCTCCGAAGACCTGTACATTGATGCTGGCTTCCATCAGAATCCATCTGACCCATCTAGCAATGGAGGGGGAAGAAACTGCTTTAAAGGGTTTCCTTAAGGTATGGATGGTTTAGCGTCAGAAAATGATGTTAGGCTGGTTAGAGTCATTTGTTTATACTCTAACCTGCCTATCATCATTTTTGGGTGCAAAACCCCCTTCTTCCATACCGCCAGCCCCACTAAGCTAGCATCATTTTTTTTTACTCTAGCCTACCTTTTGCACCGACTTGCATCATTCCATAAACATGGTGCCCGGCTGGTGCTCAGAAATGGTGAAAGCTGGTGCTAAACTTTTTGGGGCAAACTGCGTTAGTGCAGTTTTGCACCAAAAAGTATAAATCAGGGCCCAGGATCGCCTGAAATCGCCACACAGGCGACAATATCACAAAGATACCACAACACATTCATACACCGATGGCTCGCCTTTAATTAGAATCAAGAAGGCTTTCAGTAGCGTTAATTGGCCTAACCACCAAAATTCTAGATGAAAAGTCCCCTAGAACCTCGAAAGAAGCAATTGCTTCTCACAAATTACTAATGTCCATTAATGAAGATCAAGGTTAACGTAGAGTATTCTTCACAGCTGCTTTTCACTAGTGGCACCTGACAGGGATGCCCTCTACCCTCCAGTTCGCTGACAATGGAGCCTTTTATGCAACGAATACAACAGAATGCACAAATAAAATGACTTTGGGAACACAGGAGCATAAGTTGTCTCTTAATACTAACAATGTCCTATGTTTTGGTTTCTAACGGAAACAGAATCCTCTCTTTCAGCCCTGAAACAAAAACTAGCTAGCCTCGCACAAGTTGCGGGTTTCAATGTCGATTACACCAAATCCTGAGGCATGGGGATCCCAACTCATCACGGGCATCTCTCGAAAATAAGGGCTTCACCCGGTCTCAGGGCCCCATAAAATATTTAGGTATTTACCTTTCCAGTACTATGCCTCATCTATATCAGTGCAAAATATCTCTAGCTCTGCGAGTTCTGTATAAAGATTTCAACTGAGCGGGAAGATTTAAGATTTCTTGGTTTGTCAGAATGACCAATCTCAAGGTGAACTTCCTGCTGTGTTTACTGTATATCGCAAAGACACTTCCTCTTTAGTTCAAATCCAGACGTGATTGCTATCGTTAGGAAGGTAGGCATGGGCCTTAAGTGGAGTGTTGACGCCAAAAATGTCAAGTGCTGCGCCACCCCACTCGACGAAGGTAAACCATTTACAATGGGACATTTCACAATGTATTTTTGGCATACACCGAACGTCTTCTGGTTCAGTAAAACTGACCACAATTATGCTGTCAATTAATTTTTCTAAAACTCTTAAGGATGGAACACTTTCTCAAACATTGCCTTATCTCAGAAAATTTCAAAGGTTTAAAAGCTATAATCTATGACTCAGAACATGCCGGAAAGAGCAAAAATAATAAATACCACAACCTGTATGATTTGAAAATAAAGAAACTTATATTAGAACTATTAGTAAAGTAATACTTCTTTAATGCAGGTTTACAAAGAATTCAGTCTTTAACTGCATGTATTGCTTATTTATACATTTATCCTCTTTCAATGGCTATTATTACAAGTTAGAACTGAAAACTGGAAAATTTCTCCTCAATTCTGATAATCTTAGGTCTCAGTAACTTCCCAGGAAGCTAAAAGTATTGCCTGAAAATGTTTTAATAACAGCCTCATCTTTCAGTTTGCGAGTGACCGTTGCGAGACGTTCTTCCTTAACAAAGAACATTTAAAAAACAATTGTCTTAAATAATTTCCCACCATCATTTTCCAGATCTATTAAATTGAAAGGCTGAGGTTGCAGGGAAAACTTTTAAAATGAACTCATGTAATGCACATGCCCATCAGGGTCTTCTATAGTAGAGTAACAATAAGAATGTGTGTCTCCATTACAGAACATAATGAAGGCGCCTTTACGGAAAGAGATCTGCAGCGCATAAACCTTGACCTAAAGCAGATACGTATGTGGGCGCCAGGAGAAGGAATTCTAAGTGAATGCGGGGTAAATACAATACAGGAGAACTAACATGATTTACATATTACTAGAATTGAATATACGTCAAATAAGATGTCTATATTATGTAATGCAACACAAACTTTGTCTTATGCCAGGAAATACCATTACATCATAATATATGATATTACAGTCCAAGGAGGTAAAATAATATCCCATTGTACTTCCTATATCGACCTACATGTTGCTCTACTACTACAACGGGGAGGGCTGATAACATGATAATAACATGATGTTCAATAGGACAATGGCCATAGATACTGCTCATAAATGCCAAAGTTCTGATTATGTACTATCTGACAGGATGATACTCATGCATGTCATTGGTGTACCACTCAGTTCGTTCTCAAATGGATACAGGGAGCTCGTTGTTCCAGGGTCATCAAGTGTGTCAAAGGGATGGCAGGGATTTTAGGGTTGCAACTCCAAATGATTAAGTATAGTGGGATCTGGTTAACCTAATATCAACAATCTTGTAATTTCAGGCAAGAAAAATGCAGGTATGCTAAGGCCAAATCGTCCATTTTGTTGAAGTAATACAAATCGAATCAAACACATAGACCATCTTGGATGCCAAAGTAGGGACAAGATGGCAGAGAAACAAACACAGAGTGATAACCACATGTCCACACAAAGTCATCGAGACTCCCATAAGCACACATCGAAAGGCAGCCAATCTTAAACAGGAAGAAACAGCCCACACCCAAAAGCACATAGTGGACCTCTCCCATCCACAGATTTACACACAAAGATGTATACACAGGAATACACACATTACACACACTCACACACTGGCACACACATAGATACACATGCACATCCATTCATGGAAAGTATATATATATTGGTGACAACATTAACACTTTGAATTAAAAAAACACAGACATTCACCAGTTTTAGTTAGCAGAGCTAACTATAACTTGCACACTGCCATGTAATTCTAATGACCTCACACATTACTTCACTGATGACATGTTCTATGACATCACTAATGACATTACTAATTACATCTCAAACATGTAGGGTGTGAGGTTGGCCAAAGGAAGCCACCCGGAGGCAGCCAACCCCATGGCACGCATGGCCTTTGGTCGTGTGTGGCATAGGGTTGACTACAGGCTGGCTGCATGACTTTCAGTCAGCCCCTACATCCAGCTCCCAGCAGGCAGTCAACCCATTGACCACAGGGCTTGGCCTTCTGCCCGGTCCTGTGCTCAAACCCCCAGCAGGCTGTCAGCCCTCATGAGGTGCACAGTCTTTGGTGTGCATATCACAGAGTTAGCCTTCAAGCCATGTGGCGGAATTCCAATATAAAGAGGAGGAGGACTACGTAGCTCTTCTCCCCAAGCCTTCTTGGGCCCCAGTGACCCCATCCCCAGGGCCAAATTCTACAGGGAAAGGGACATGCAGCATCCATTCCCCAAGCTTTAATAGGCCCTGAGGACCCCGTGGGGCCAAATACGATAAAAGAAGGTAGGAGGTTGCACAGCCCCCCACCCTGAGACTTATAAGGCTCCTCTATCCTGTGGACCCAAACATAATAAAAACCATAGAAATTCAGCTGTATAGTTAGAGATATTTCAAATAACTATAACTTGTGCCCTAAGGTAACTATAAGTTGGCCCATTGCCATGCACAGTTTTCTCATCAATAATTTTACTACAAATGTTACAGTGATATCAATTATGTTTTAGAAGATGTCATAAATGATGTAATATCTGGGTAATTAACAGTGCATGGTGAAGGCGTGAGTTATACTTACCTTAGGCCACGAGTTGTAGTTATTTAAAATAACTCTAACAGCTGAATTTCTATGGTTTTGTGCATATAAAGTCCGAACCTACCTGTAAAGTCCCTGTAACCTTTGTTTTTTTAGTGAATTTCTCTAAGGTTTTTTTTATTCCATTTCCTAACTATTACGTCCCTGTAACCTTTGATTTCTTCAATGAATTTCTAGGTTTTTTTTTACGTTAAGTAAGATGCGCATCACAATGCATGGTGGCTTTGGGGGGAGTTTGGATGCAGGGCCTGGCCTGGCATTGTGCTGACCCCACCCAAGCCTGCTGCTCCTGCCCCTGCTCCTCCTTGCCATCCACTGTGCAAGTTCATGCCCCTGGTCCCTCAAGACATTCCTGTGTGGCCATTGTTCTCCTGTTGCCCTTCCCACCCGCCCAGAACAGTTAGCTTGCTGCCTCAGCCACCTCCTTCCTACCGTCTGTTGTCTGAGTCCATTCACCAGCCCCCTCCCTCCTTCGCGGCCTGGTCTGATGTGCTGCAACTGCCCTCGATTTAACTTGATGTCCTTGCTAATTCCTTCTGTCCTTCGTTGCCAAATTCTTTGCCACATCATTGCCTTCCTGCTTAGCCTTTGTGCTCAGCTTGCTGCCCCAACCCTCCTGCCCTTGCCCTGCAATGTCTGTGTGCATGTCCCTGCTTCCTCTTTCTTCCAACCATGCTTCATGTACCTGCCACTGCCCCTCCTATCTACTCTGAGTGTTCTGGTGAACTGCAATTGCCCCTCCCACCTGCCTAGCATGGTCAGATGGCTGCCTCCTGTCCCTGCCACCTCTAACTTGCCTGTCCAAGTTCCATGTCCCTATCCCCTCCTTCTGCCCCCCATGGTCCATTATGCTGCCACCCCCTTCTGCCCTCCATGCTTTCTTGTGCTGCAGCCACTTCTCCTGCCTGCCCTGCATGGTCTGTTGTATAGCCACTTCCCTTACCCTATTATCTGTGCCCAGCACCTACCCCTCCCTACCCTTCCCTTCTGTCCTCCATGGTCCTTTGTGCATGCCCCTGCTCACCCCTCTTCCTCACCATGGTAGTTGTGCTGCCACTACCCCTCCTACTTCCATGCATGGCTGTCTGTGCTGCCACAGTCTCTCCCCCCTACCCTGTGTGGCCAGCTTGCTGCTCCTGACCCCTTCCCACCTTTCCCCATTGTCTGCATGTATGCCATTATAGTTTCACTGTTGCCCTCCAAAGTGTGCTGTGCTTCCAGTGCCCATCTCGCCTGACCTCCATGTTCAGCTTGCTGTGCTTGCCCTGTCCCCTAGCACCTTGCCCTCTGTTTTTCATGTGCTGGCCCCTATCTCCTCCCCCCTGCCTTATCTGGTTCATTGTCATGTCCTTGCCCCTTCCCTCTTGCCCTTCATGGTCTGTTATGCTGCAATTGTCCCACCTGTCTATCCGATATGGTCAGCTTGCTGTCCTTGCTTCTTTCCCCTCTTCTTTTTGATGTCCATGCACATGGCCCTGTCCCGTCCCCATTGCTTTCCATGGTCTGTTGGGCTGCGCCACCATCCTACTTGACCTGTGTAACATATTCTGTATCAGCAACCCTTGACGTCTGGCCTGTAAAGTCAGTATAGTGACCCTGCCCATCTTGCTCCTGCCCTCTCATGTCCCTACCTCATTCCCCCTGCCTTTCGTGATCCAATGTACCCTATTTGCCAACATTCTGAACTTAATAAGAGGGAGATTTCGAAAAACAAAAACCTGGGGAATTGATTTTCCCTATTGACTTACATTGAAAAAGAGGATATTTTAGGCAGGAGACAGATAAAATAAAGCCTTTTTGTGCTTAAAACATTGTGATTCTCCTGTCCGAATCGGGTCTATTGGCATGCATTGTTGTACTGCCAAGGCCTCTTCCTTCTCCTCTCTATGGTTTGTTGTATTGCCACAACCTCTCTTGCGTATCCTTCAAGGTTGGTGTGTTGCCCCTGCCCCGCTTTCCCCTGCCCTCCACGGTTCGTTGTGATGCCACTGCCCCTCCCGCCTGCATAACATGGTCAACTTGTTGCGTCTTCACCCTCCTCCCTGCCCTCAATTATCTGAGTCCATGCCCCTGACCTCTACCTCCTCACAGCATTCTAATGAACGACCAGATTGCTAACATTCTGTATCTATTACAAAAGTGTTGCACGCCTGACGTCATCTTGAGGTAATCAAAACTTTAATAGCTGAAGCATTTCCTTTAGAAATTATAAAAATAAGAGGGTCTTATTTCCATATAAATTATGGTTAGTGCTCTAAACAACTAAAATGAGGATGTATTGTCTGAGTTCTCAAATAGTGACAAAACCTTTCTAAATTATTTGCTATGTTTAAGTTTTTTTATCCAGTTGATCATTTGATTATATCTTTCACTTAGGGGAGAGGATGTGGCATTATGGCCAGAGCTGCAGACTTCGCAATTGGGGAACCAGATTTGAGTTTGGGCATGAGTTCGACATCCTATGATTCTGGGCAAATCATGTAGTGTCCCCATACCTAAGGCCCAAAAGGAATGTGTTCTTGTGTAATGTAAATGATGCTGATAGAAAGCACTCCAGTACCTTCGGGTCAAGTCTGCGCAATATAAATCTGCAAAAAAAACAAAATAAAATAAGTGTTTTGCACACTTCTGTCTTTGGCCTATACTAGGGCTACATTTGGGTGAATCTGTATTGCTGGCCATCTTGGGGGACTTATTTGTTCTGAAACTCCATAGTCTCATTTACTGCAGTTTTCTCAGTAGAAAATGTTTTCAGTTTTCCACTTTGATTCCATCAAGATGGCGGTCAGATGTGCCACACTTTTGGCATAAATTCAGAAGGTTGGTATACTAGTTGCTCATTAGGTCACTGTAGTATACTGCTGATCACCAGGGGATTAACTGGCAGTCTGCTGCTTGTGTTGAAAGTGCATGTTCCAATCTACATGTCAGAATGTTTTAATGAAATAGAAGAGGAATATATCTGAGAACTCACATAAAAAGTGTCCTCATTTTTTTAGCACAGTACTAACCATAATTCCTATGACAAAATTGAACCCCCTTATTTTGTTTCTTTCTAAATTGAATGTTGAAGTTTTACCAGTTTGATTCAATCAAGATGGCTTCTTGTGTGCCACACTTTTGTCATAAGTAAGAATATTAGCGCTCTAGTTGCTCTTTTAAATACTCTAGGAGACTGCAATAGAACACTGGGGAATCAACTCACAGGCTGCTTCTGTTGGAAGTACATGTTTTACAGAGAATGAGGAATTTCCTAGCTATCGTGAAGGAAAGTTTCAATTCTATTAAGGGCACAGAGGCGAGGATTATGCATTATCTTTCTTCACTCTTTATTAACAGCAAGTTCAAATTGCAACATTAAAAACTACAACACCCATGGTACACGTAGCCATGGCAACCAGTGTCCAATCATAACACTATCCGCCAGTCCGTATATATATCCTTGCAAGTCAGTGTCATTCCTCGTCTTTATTGCGACTGGAAGTTAATGTGTTCCTAGGTTGGTGCAGGTTCTGTACCTATGGAAAAAGAGAATAGTAAGATAGGGAGCCAAGATCTGCAACCATAGACAGGTACAGTAATTTATAATGGACGGAAAGCCCATTCTCCCCCTTAAGAATTCCCAATAGACTTTTGTTGGGCAGGATAATCCTCGCCTCCGTGTCCTAAATAGAATTGAAACTTTCCTTTACAATAGCTAGGAAATTTCTCATTCTATGTCAGGACCGGAGGCAAGGATTATGCCTGTTCAAAGCTTACTCACCACCAGTGAGCCTGCCTTGTGGATCGGCTTAAATTAAAACCTTTTGAACGTAGACTCTGACGACCAGTCGGCCAGTCGGCCGCGTTCATGATGTCTTCCAGCCTTCCCCCTATCTGGATGGCTTTGGAGGCCATCGCCCCCCAAGTGGAGTGCGCTCCGAAGACCTGTACATTGATGCCGGCTTCCATCAGAATCCATCTGACCCACCTAGCAATGGAGGGGGAAGAAACTGCCTTAAAGGGTTTCCTTAATGAAATCAGCAACTGACGTTCCCCCGGTTGCCGGAGTTCAGGCGTCATTTCCTCGTATGCCTTTAGACATCTGACTACACAGAGCTTGGGGGCCTGGTCGAAAGCTGGATAAGTTACCGACCTGGTATTACATTTTGTTCTTCTGGACACAGTGAAAGTTACTCCTTCCGGAGAAAATATTCTGGCTGAAACATCCAGCGCCCTCAGATCCGAGACTCGTTTACACGAGATGAGGTATAACAAAATAGCCAGTTTCGCTGACAACTCTTTGCGTGAAAGATATATGTTGTCCTGCCAAGTGGACAGCAGCCGCAATACCAGGTTAATGTCCCACAGCTCCGCATATCGGGGCTCAGGGGGACGGCTCAAACTGATACCCTTCAGTAACTTGCACACCCACGGGTGTTCCCCCACTGGGCGATTGCCAACTGGGGGGTGTCCCGCCGAAATCGCTGATTGCACCGAATGAATCGAGCAGTACGATTGACCGGCTTCCGCTAGTTCTGCCAAGAAATTTACAATGTCTGTAATTTGGGCCCCCATGGGATCGATGTGTCTTCCCACACACCAACGGGCCCAGCGATTCCAGGCCAATCTGTATCTTTTACAAGTGCTTGGGCCCAGGCCTGTTTGATAAACTTTTCAGCCTGTTGCGAAAGCCTGTGGTCCTACCAATGAGACCTGAAATCCTCCAAGTCACCAGAGGGAGATGGCCCTGAAGGACCAGCAGATGAAAATGTCCCTCTGGATTCGAGTATGGACGGAAAATTCGGTAGTAGAATCGGGAGGTCGCAAGAGAGCTCCAGAAGTGCGGGAAACCACACCTGTCACCTCCAGAGGGGGGTGATGAGGATCACTGTTGCTCCCTGGCAACGAACCTGCAATGTCACTCTCGGGATCAAGAGGAAGGGGGGAAATGCGTAACTCTGATCCCGCCCCCAATCTTGAAGGAAAGCGCCCACCGCCGTCGCCAACTGAAGTACTGCGGGAGATGGGAGTTCCATCTGGACACGAAGAGATCCACTGCGCAGGGACCCCAGCACTTCGTGAGAGCAAGGAAAACCGCTCTGTCCAACCGCCAGTCGCTGGAATCCCTCAGGAATCTGGAGTTCCAGTCCGCCATGGTGTTCTGGGATCCCGGAAGGTACTCCGCCGTCACCGATATCTGCTGCTGTAGGCAATAATGCCAGAAGTCCTTCGCCATCTCCGCTAGAGCCTTCGAGAGGGTGCCCCCCAAGCGGTTCACATATTGCACCGCCGAGATATTGTCTATCCGCAATAGTATGCAGCATGAAACTCTGTCCCTCGTCAGGGACTTGATGGCGAATGAGCCCGCTAGGAGCTCCAGGCAGTTGATATGAAGGTGGAGCTCCCGCTGGGTCCAACGTCCTCCAAAGGAGACGTTGCCACATCGAGCCCCCCAGTAATTCTATTACCAGGTCCGGCGAGGTCCCGAAGATCGCCCTGCCGTTCCATGACTCCATGTGTTCCAACCACCATTGGATCTCCGTCCGTGCCTCCTGACAGAGGGAGATCAGCTCGGAGTACATGAGACCTCGTCGAAGGTGATGAGCCTTCAAACGTTGAAGGGCCCTGTAATGAAGTGGCCCCGGAAATATGGCCTGTATCGAGGAGGAGAGGAGACCCACTATCCTGGCCAATTGCCGGAGTGAGATCCTGTCGTGCCGTAAGACTTTCGACATTTCCTTCTTGGTTTTGGCTATTTTCGAGCCCGGAAGACTGAGAGTCGCCGTCTGGGAATCGATGAGGAAACCCAAGAAGGTCATGGATTGGGCTGCCTGAAGGTCCGACTTCTGGGCGTTTATGACAAACCCTAAGTCCTGGAGGAGCTGCATAGCTATGTTCGCATTGGATGCCAATCGCGTGTGTGATTGGTCCATCAGCAGGAAATCGTCGAGGTAGATGATCAATCGGATCCCCCTCGACCGAAGGTACTCCACCACTGGTTTGAGCAGTTTCATGAAGCACCAAGGTGCTGATGACAGGCCGAACTGCCGGGATGTGAATTCGAACACCCGATTCCTCCAGACGAACTGCAGAAATCGGCGATGGGGGGGGAAATCGGATGCCTTCCATTTTGAAGTGGCAGTAGACCACCCATTCGTTGAAGCCTCTGAGACTGATGACGGGCCGAAACCCTTTGTCCTTCTTCTCGATCAGAAAGAGGTTGCTCACAAACCCCCTGGGATGCCTGACAGATTCGCAAATAGCCTCCTTGCGCAGGAGATCCTGCACCTCTGCGTCTATCAGTGCAGCGTCTGGTTCCGAAAAGGCGAGCGGTCGAGGGGGAACTTCCTGAACAGGAGTCCCCCAGAACTTTATGTGGAACCCTGACACCGTCTGAAAAACATAGGCGTCCGAAGTTAACTGAGCCCATTTGTGCATGAACAGACGTAGCCTGCCCCCGATCACCTGAGTGGAAGAAAGGATAACACTCACCGCTGGCACCTCCGGGGGCGTTCGCTCCACCGCGGGCACCTTGTCTGCCTTTGCCTCTACCCCGATTGGGGAAGAAGGCGCCTTGTCTGCCATCTCTCCATCCATTGTTTCTCGCTGGGTAGGAGTTGGGGCCTTGTTGAAACAAGCGGCCAGAGGAGCGACCCCTGCCTCTTCCGGCCCCTCCAAAAACCTTCCCGGGAAAAATCTTTTTGATGGAGGTTTGCGCCTTATCCAGCGCTGAAAAAGTGGCCACAAACTTGGCCAATTCCTTTACAAAGGGGTTGCCAAATAGATTCCCCAGGGCAATAGCCCCCGCTTCTGAGCTGGCGAATTCTCAGAGTTTAGGGTCAACCTTAATGAGAAGGGACCTTCTTCTCTCTGCAGAAAGTGCACAATTTGCATTGCCCAATAAGCATACTGCCCTTTGGGCCCAACCCGCCACAATGTCTGTGGGTAGGGAAGAGTTGGTGCGTTTCGCGTGTTCGGCTAATTGGATGATCTGAGTGATGGGCCCTAGGACATCCAACAGCTTGTCCTGGCACCCTCACCAGAAACGATCTATACCCTTTTTAGGGTCATTCACGTATTTAGCAAAAAACTTGCACATTTTAGGGTCGATCTCCGGCGTAGCCGCCACCCTGTCAGGCAAGGTCGGGCATGGGCATTCCGCCCTCAACCGGGCCCTGACCTCCTTATCAAGAGGCTGCCTGATCTTACTGGCGACGTAATCCGCCACCCGTTTCTCAGGACGCCACTCCGAGGACCTAGGGTGGTAAATGACCTCCGGTTGAAACATGTCCGTATCGGAGGTCTCAGCCTCCTGCGGGTCTGAAAGAGTAGAATTCGGAAGCCACGGACGTCCTGAATCATGTTCCTCATTGGAGGAAGAGTCCCCTTCCGTGTCCCCCTCAACCCGCTTGGGTGACCTAATGTCAGGGTCCGATATGTGGTGAGCCACCTCACCAGTCTCTCTGGGGTCAGAACCCTCCTAGAACGGTGGACGCTTGAGCGTGCACGCACTCTTGTAGAAAATTTCAGTAAGGGTGCTGAAGCCTTCAAGGTGCCCCGCGTCACACTTGTGTACGTTCTTGGGGCCCGCCGTACCCTTAAGGTCAGGCCCTGTCCCCCCACCGTACTCGTCCCCTTAAAAACGTGATCTGAGAGTTTGGCCACGCTCTCCCTCAAGGGGCCCTGGAAATGGCCTGCGTGAGGAGGATATCCACCTCAGGAGGCAGAGTCCGCTGAGAGGTGCCCTCCCCAAGGGACATGGTGGGGTAATTATTGTGGTCCTGCATGGACTGCATGGGGGTAGACACGGAAGGGTCCAGACAGGAGGATTCTCCCTAAACTGTATATATGGGAAGCCCCCCCGTGCTCCTGTCAAGGAAAAAGGGCAGAGACTAATGTCCCTGGGCACGACGCGCTATTGCAGCGTGTGCCCACTAATTGCTTATAAATCCACCGAAACGGTGTCTGTGCAGGGGTTGGAGGGTTCTGGTGAGCAAAAGCCCACTGGAACCCTAGTGCGTCACTCAGCAGCGAAATGAGCACAAAAAAAGCGGCTTCAAACGCTGTGAGAACACGTCGGGACCGGAGCGCGCGAAAGAGCGCCCTCTGGTGGACCCGACGTTGATTAAATGCAATCTGCGCTTGGGCGAAGAGAAAAACGCCTGCCGCGCGATGTGGTTGCTAAGCAGCCACCAACAACACAGCGAAACGCTAAATACAGTAAATCACAAAGTTAAACAAGCGAAAAATGCAAGAACAACACTTTCTGAACTCAGAGCAGTAAGGGAAGCACTTAACTGACACATGAGCAGTGAAGAAAGAGGAAGGACACCGACTTGCAAGGATATATATACAGACTGTAGGATGGTGTTATGATTGGACATTGGTTGCCATGGCTACGTGTACCATGGGTGTTGTAGTTTTTTATGTTGCACTTTGAACTTGCTGTTAATAAAGAGTGAAGAAAGATAAGGCATAATCCTCGCCTCCGGTCCTGACATAGAATTTCAGATATAATTCTCATATTGCTGAGAAAGATAGTGTTAATTTACAGAAAAGTATGCTCTAATTTGACCTTCTGGAGCACCTTCCATAACGTCTATGGGAAAATCATGAGAAAACAGTTTGCTCCCAAACATGATTCACGAAATCCCAGCAGGGTAAAATCACCTTAGAGCACACCACAATTCCTAAAATTAGTATGGTACCATCAACTAATGATTTGTAGTGAAAATAAAATTTGTTTTCACCCTTTATACTTCTCTTTTTTGTGACCCTCAAAATCTGCCATTCACTACAATGCATTTCAATGGGGTGCTATCATGTGTATTGGGAAGTTCTGACAGCCAATCAGATCTTACCATGAGATCTGTGCTTAAACGCTGCCCAGATATACAAATGTATTTTCCCTTTAATTTCACGACAACTTTTGAACAGATTTAAATCAATTAACAAACAGGGCACTTACTGAACCAAGAGCAACCTTTCTGCCAAATTTGGTGCAATTCCATCTAGTGGTTCAGGCTGTAGTCATGTCTAAAATCTCTATGAAAATTAACATGGGAAACACACTTTTTTGACCCCCCTCTTTTCTCAGCCCCCACGTGATGGACACCTTTGAAACTTTCAATGGATAAGACCCAAGAAGACACTTTTTTGGAAAATTTCATAAAGATTTGTCAAACGGTGCCGGGACATAGCAGGAGCTGTTCCTGGGGCAGTAGCGGTCCCAAAGGCCATCAGTGGCTACTTGAGGGGGGCCCCCTCTAATGTGAACATTCCCCGGGGAAGTTCAAAACTGATCCCCTTCACTATTATTTTATAATAGCCCCGGAGAGGTGGCGATCACCGGGGCAGCAGGGGGTGGATGGCCCCCACTTTTAATGTAATTTAAGCCCTGTGGAATTGATGGTCCCTAGCGCTGCGGGAGAAGCCGACGGGCCTTCATCACGCCAACAAACAATTTTGGTCAAGGGAAGTGGTGGTCCCCGGGGCTGTGGGGGGCGCAGGAGTCCCCACACTCCAAAAAGATTGCCTCCAGGAGTTGGCCCACCTGGGGGCATAATAAACAGGAGTGCAGGAGCCCAAGCTTGTTTTTTTCAAAATTTCAGTGGATCCATGGATCCACCACGCACCTGTACAATGGTTTTTATTAAATGCTTTTAGCTTTGGGGGTGGTCCCTCCGGTGTTAGACTTGTTTACATTATCCCACTTAATAGTGAGTACATTCTTCCTCCTCAATAATTTGCGGAACCCATCTGTAGGAGGCTGGGCTGGCTTATAGTGGGTACCTGATGGTACTTACACCTTGTGCCAGGTACAGTTATCCCTTATTAGTAGATTAGTAGTGTTCTAGCAGCTTAGGCTGGTAGAGGTAGCTATAGCAGAGCAGCTTAGGCTGAACCAGGAGACATGCAAAGCTCCTACTATACCACTTATATCATATAGCACTATATCATAAGGAACACAGGCCCATATTTATACTTTTTTTAGCACTGCATTTGCGTCATTTTTTTACGCAAAAGTGGCGCAAATTTACAAAGTATAATTGTATTTTGCAAGTTTGCGCCGCTTTTGCGACAAAAAGTGACGCAAATGCAGCGCTAAAAAATTATAAATATGGGCCACAATACTCAGACTACTAAAAATAAAGGTACTTTATTTTAGTGACAATATGACAAAAGAATCTCAGAGGATATGCTCTCTTAGGAGGTAAGTAAAATACTCAAAATATACACACAAACCAAAATCAGGTAAGTAAAATGTTAGAAAAGTAGTGCAAACACTGTAGCAATACAATAGGATGCAAAAGGAAAAAATAGGCCTGGGGCAACACAAACCATAAACTCCAAAAGTGGAATGCGAACCACGAATGTACCCCAGGCCTAGTGTAGTGTGTAGAGGGTCACTGGGAGTGTAAGAAAACACTAAGGGTGTCCAAGATACCCCACCCGAAGACCCTGAAAAGTAGGTGTAAATTTACCCTTCTACCCCATAAAGACAGAAGAGTCAAGATAGAGGATTCTGCAAAGGCAACAACTGACTGTAAAGCACTGAAGATGGATTCCTAGACCTGAGGACCTGCAAAGGAAGGGGACAAAGTCCAAGAGTCTTGCAAGTGTCCAGGGTGGGGGCAGGAGCCCACTAAACCCCGGATGAAGGTGAAAAAGGGCTGCCTCTGGGTGGAAGAAGCTGAAGATTCTGAAACAATGGAAGGTGCCAGGAATACCTGCTCTGCACAGAAGATGTCCCACGGCGTGCTGGAGGATGCAGAGTTGTTACCACGCAGAAAGACCACAAACAAGCCTTGCTAGCTGCAAGAGTCACAGTTGAAGATAATGGGTGCTGCCCGGGCCCAGGAAGGACCAGGAGGTCACCTCTTGGAGGAGGAGACAGAGGGGGTGCTCATCAACAGAGAGAGCCCATACAGAAGCAGGCAGCACCCGCAGAAGCACTTGAACAGGCGTTCAAGAAATCGGAGCATGGCAGTCGTCTCAACCCAACAAAAGAGGGTCCCACAAAGCCGGTGGTCAACTCAGCGAGTTGAGTAATGCAGGACGGAGTGCTGAGGACATGGGCTGTGCTGTGCATGAAGGAATCCTTTGAAAAGTCCACAGAAGCCCTAGCAGCTGCAGATCACGCAGTACACAGGATTACTGGCTGGCGTGGGGAGCCAAGCACTTACCTCCACCAAATTTGGACAGAAGGATCACTGGACTGTCGGGGTCACTTGGATCCAGCTCCTGTGTTCCAGGGACCATGCTTGTCAAGATGAGAGGGGACCCAGAGGACCAGTGATGCAGAAGTTTAGTGCCTGCGTTAGCAGGGGGAAGATTACGTCCACCCACAGATTTCTTCTTGGCTTCCAGTGCAGGGTGAAGGCAGACAGCCCTCAGAGCATGCACCACTAGGAAACAGTCGAGAAAGCCGGCAGAATTAGGCGCTACAATGTTGCTGGTGGTCGTCTTGCTACTTTGTTGCGGTTTTGCAGGCGTCCTTGAGCAGTCAGCGGTCGATCCTTGGCAGAAGTTGAAGAGAGAGATGCAGAGGAATTCTGGTGAGCTCTTGCATTCGTTATCCACAGGAGATACCCAAAATAGCCCTCAGAGGAGGATTGGCCACCTAACCAGGTAAGCACCTTTCAGGAGGGGTCTCTGATGTCACCTGCTGGCACTGGCCACTCAGAGGCCTCCACTCTACCCTCACACCTCTGCATTCAAGATGGAAGAGGTCTGGGACACACTGGAGGAGCTCTGGGCACCACTCCTGGGGTGGTGATGGACAGGGGAGTGTTCACTCTCCTTTGCTTTGTCCAGTTTCAGGCCAGAGGAGGGTCTGGGGGATCCATGACCCTGTATAGACTGGCTTATACAAGGAGGGCACCATCTGTGCCCTTCAAAGCATTTCCAGAGGCTGGGGGAGGCTACTCATCCCTAGCCCTAAACACCTATTTCCAAAGGGAGAGGATGTAACACCCTCTCTCAGAGGAAATCCTCTGTTCTGCCTTCCTGGGACTGCGCTGCCCAGACCCCAGGAGGGCAGAAACCTGTCTGAGGGTTGGCAGCAGCGGTAGCTACAGAGAAAACCCCAGAGAGCTAGTTTGGCAGTACCCGCGGGCCATGCTGGAGCCCTGGGGATGCATGGGATTGGCTCCCAATACCAGAGTTGGTATGGGAGGACAATTCCATGATCTTAGACATGTTAGATGGCCATATTTGGAGTTAGAATTGTGAAGCTACATATAGGTATTGACCTATATCTAGTGCACACGTGTAATGGTGTCCCCGCACTCACAAAGTCCGGGGAAATTGCCCTGAACAATGTGGGGGCACCTTGGCTAGTGCCATAAGAATAAGATGGGACTTAAAAAAACATTCAACTTTTGAAAAAAGTCAGAAGTCCTTCCAAGTCTCTTGTCAGAACAGGAATTTGTCACGTCTTTGAAGAAAAAAATTTAATTTGGATTTTTTCACTTTTTGGAAGAAAAACAACCTTTTTTTTAAGTCCCAACTCAGAATAGGACTTTGTAACTTTTTTTAAAAAAATATGAATTTGTACTTTTTTCACTTTTTGGATGAAAGAAAGTTCATTTTGGATTTTTTCACTTCTTGGACAAAAAAAAAAGATTTTTTTTCGAAGTCCCCACTGAAAATGGGACTTTGTCACTTTTTTGAAGAAAAAATTTCAATTTAGATTTTTTCACTTTTTGGATGAAAAAAGTTGACATTTTTTCCAAGTCACCACTCAGAATGAGACTTTGTTACTTTTTAGAAGAAAAAAATTGAATTTGGATTTTTTCACTTTTTGGACGAAAAAAGTTGAATTTAGATTTTTTCACTTTTTGGAAGAAAAAAATTGAAATTTTTTCCAAGTCCAAACTTAGAATGGGACTTGGTCACTTTTTTCAAGGAAAAATTTGAAATTTGATTTTTTGCTTTTTTGACAACAAAAAGTTGATCTTTCCTTCTAAAAAGTGAAATGGTCCCATTCTGACATGGGAACCAGAACATATGTTAACTTAGGCAAAAGTTGAATCTGAGATGGGAATTAGAAAAAAAATCAACTTTGAATAAAGTCAAAAGTGCTTTCAAGTCCCTTGTCAGAATGGGAATTTGTCATGTCTTAGAAGAAAACATTTTAATTTGGATTTTTTCACTTTTTGGATGAAAAAAGTTGACATTTTTTCTAAGTCCCAACTCAGAATGGTACTTTGTCACTTTTTTGAAGAAACAGATGAATTTCTACCTTTTCACTTTTTGGATGAATGAAGTTCATTTTGGATTTTTTCTCTTTTTGGATGGAAAAAGTTGGAATATTTTGTAAGTCCCAACTCAGAATGGACTTTGTCACTTCTTTGAAGAATTTTTTTTTATTTGGATTCCTTTAGCTTTTCACTTTATGGATGAACAAAGTTGACATTTTTTTTCCAAGTCCCTTCTCAGAATGGGACTTTGTCACTTTTTTGAAGAAAACTATGAATTTTCACTTTTTCACTATTTGGATCAAAAAAGTTGATCTTTCCATCCAAAAAGCCAAAGTGTCCCATTCTGACATGGAAAGCGGCACACATGTCAACTTAGACAAAAGTTGAATTATTTTCTAAATTCCATCTCGGAATGAGACTTTGTTACTTTTTTGAAGAAAAATATGAATTTGTACTTTTTCACTTTTTGGATGCAAGAAAGTTCATTTTGGATTTTTTCACTTTTTGGACAAAAAAAGTTGGAATTTTTTCGAAGTCCCCACTCAGAATGGGACTTTGTCACTTTTTTGAAGAAAAAAAATTGAATTTGGATTTTTTTACTTTTTGGACGAAAAAAGTTGAATTTGGATTTTTTCACTTTTTGGAAGAAAAAAATTCAATTTTTTTCCAAGTCCCCACTCAGAATTGGACTTGGTCACTTTTTTGAAGAAAAAATTAGAAACTGGATTTTTTCACTTTTTTGACAAAAAAAAAGGTGATCTTTCCATCGACAAGTCAAATGGTCCCATTCTGACTTGAGAACCGGTAAACATGTCCAGTTAGACAAAAGTTGAATTCTTTCCTAAGTCCCATCTCAGAATGAGATGGGGCTGAAAAAAAAATCACCTTTTCAAACAAGTCAAAGTTTTTCCAAATCCCCACCGAGAATGGGATTTTGTCACTTATTTGGAGAATAAAAAGAATTTGCATTTTCTCACTTTTTGGATGAAAACAATTGACACTTTGTCTAAGTCCCCACTCAAAATAGGACTTTGTCACTTTTCTGAAGAAAACAATGAATTTGCACTTGTTTACTTTTTGGATTAAAAAGTTGATCTTTTCATCCTAAAAGTCACAATGTCCCATTCTGTCATGGGAACCAGTAAACATGTTAACTTAGATAAATGTTGAATTATTTCCTAAGTCCCATTTGAGAATGAGATGGAACTGAGAAAAAAATTCAACTTTTGAAAAAAGTCAAAAGTGCTTTCAAGTCCCTTCTCAGAATTTTCATTTTGGATTTTTTCATTTTTTGGACGAAAAAAGTTGGATTTTTTCTAAGTCCCCTCTCAGAATGGGAATTTGTCACTTTTTTTGAAGAAAAAAATTGAATTTGTACTTTTTCACTTTTTGGATGAAAAAAGTTTATTTTGGATTTATTCAATTTCTGGATGAAAAAAGTTGGACTCTTTTGTAAGTCCCCAATCAGAATGGCACATTGTCACTTTTTGTCAACAAAAAGGTTGAATTTAGATTTTTACACTTTTTGGGCAAAAAAAGTTGAAACTTTTTTCTAAGTCCCTACTCAGAATGGGACTTTGTCACTTTTTTGATGAAAACTATGAATTTGCGCTTTTCCACTATTTGGATCAAAAAAGTTGATCTTTCCATCCAAAAACTCAAAGTGAACCATTCTGACATGGGAAGCAGCCCGCATGTCAACTTAGACAAAAGTTGAATTATATTCTAAGTCCCATCAGAATGAGATGGGACTTAAAAAAACATTCAACTTTTGAAAAAAGTCAAAAGTGCTTCCAAGTCTCTTGTCAGAATAGGAATTTGTCACGTCTTTGAAGAAAAAATTTGAACTTGGATTTTTTCATTTTTTGGACGAAACAATTTGAAATGTTTTCTAAGTCCCCACTGAGAATGTGACTTTGTCACTTGTTTTTAAGAAAAAAATTTAATTTTGAATTTTTCACTTTTTGAACGAAAAAAGTTGACATTTTTTTCTAAGTCCCCACTCAGAATGGGACCTTGTCACTTTTTGGAAGAAAAAGATAAATTTGTACTTTTTCACTTTTTTGGCTGAAAAAATTTCAATTTAGATTTTTTCACTTTTTGGATGAAAAAAGTTGACATTTTTTCCAAGTCCCCACTCAGAATGAGACTTTGTTACTTTTTTTAAGAAAAAAATTGAATTTGGATTTTTTCACTTTTTGGACGAAAAAAGTTGAATTTGGATTTCTTCACTTTTTGGAAGAAAAAAAATAGATTTTTTTTCCAAGTCCAAACTTAGAATGGGACTTGGTCACTTTTTTCAAGGAAACATTAGAAATTAGATTTTTTCACTTTTTTGATGAAAAAAAGTTGATCTTTCCATCCAAAAAAGTGAAATGGTTCCATTCTGACATGGGAACCAGCATGTATGTTAACTTAGACAAAAGTTGAATCTGAGATGGGACTTAGAAAAAAATTCAACTTTTGAATAAAGTCAAAAGTGCTCTCAAGTCCCTTGTCAGAATGGGAATTTGTCACGTCTTTGAAGAATTTTTTTTAATTTGGATTTGTTCACTTTTTGGATGAAAAATGTTGAAATATTTTTTTACATCCCCACTCACAATGGGACTTTGTCACTCTTTTGAAGAAAAAATTTGGATGAGGATTTTTTTATATTTTGGACAAAAAAAGTTGAATTTGGATTTTTTCATTTTTTGGACAAAACAATTTGAAATGTTTTTTAAGTCCCTACTGAGAATGGGACTTTGTCACTTTTTAATAAAAAAAATCAATTTGGAATTTTTCACTTTTTGAATGAAAAAAGTTGCATTTTTTTAAGAAGTCCCCACTCAGAATGGGACCTTGTCACTTTTTGGAAGAAAAGGCTAAATTTTAACTTTTTCATTTTTTGGATGAAAAAAGTTCAATTTTGATTTTTTCACTTTTTGAAAGAAAAAAGTTGGAATCTTTTCCAAGTCCCCACTCAGAATGGGACTTTGTCAATTTTTTCAAGAAAAAAAATGAATTTAGCATTTTTCTCTTTTTGGATGAAAAAAGTTCAATTTGGATTTTTTTCACTTTTTGGATGAAAAAAGTTGATTTTTTTCCAAGTCCCCACTCAGAATGAGACTTTGTTACTATTTTGAAGAAAAAAATTGAATTGGAATTTTTTCACTTTTTGGATGAAAAAAGTAGACTTTTTTTCAAAGTCCCCACTCAGAATGGGATTTTGTCACTTTTTTGATGAAAACTATCAATTTGTACTTTTTCACTATTTGGATCAAAAAACTTGATCTTTGCATCCAAACAGACAAAATGTCCCATTCTGACATGGGAAGCGGCACACTTGTCAGCTTTGACAAAAGTTGCATTCCTTTCTAAGTCCCATCAGAATGAGATGGGACTTAAAAAAAATTCAACTTTTGAAAAAAGTCAAAAGTGCTTTCAAGTCCCTTGTCAGAATGGGAATTTGTCACGTCTTTTAAGAAAATGTTTTAATTCTGATTTTTTCACTTTTTGGATGAAAAAAGTTGACATTTTTTCTAAGTCCCAACTCAGAATGGTACTTTGTCACTTTTTTGAAGAAAAAGATGAATTTGTACTTTTTCACTTTTTTGGATGAGAAAAGTTCATTTTGGATTTTTTCACTTTTTGAATGAAAAAAGTTGGAATATTTTTTAAGTTCCAACTCAGAATGGACTCTGTCACTCTTTTGAAGAAAAACAATTAATTTGGATTCTTTTACCTTTTGGATAAAAAAAAGTTTAATTTGGATTTTTTTCATTTTTTGGAAAACAATTTGAAATGTTTTCTAAGTCCCCACTGAGAATGGGACTTTGTCACTTTTTTACAGAAAAAAAATCAATTTGGAATTTTTCACTTTTGAACGAAAAAAGTTGAATTTTTTTTCTAACTTCCCACTCAGAATGGGACCTTCTCACTTTTTGGAAAAAAAAGCTAAATTTGAACTTAATCACTATTTGGATGAAAAAAGTTCAATTTGGATTTTTTCACTTTTTGGATGAACAAAGTTGACATTTTTTTCCAAGTCCCAACTCAAAATGGGACTTAGTTACTTTTTTGAAAAAAAAAATTAATTTGGATTTTTTCACTTTCTGTATGAAAAAAGTTGACATTTTTTTCTAAGTCCCCACTCAGAATGGGACCTTGTCACTTTTTGGAAGAAAAAGCTAAATTTGAACTTAATCACTTTTTGGATGAAAAGGATTTTTTTACTTTTTGGATGAACAAAGTTGACTTTTTTTCCAAGTCCCCACTCAGAATGGGACTTTGTCACTTTTTTGAAGAAAAAAATTGACTTTGTACTTTTTCACTTTTTGGATGAAAAAAGTTCATTTGGGATTTTTCCACCAACTAGATGAAAAAAGTTGGAATCTTTTCAAAGTCCCCACTCAGAATAGCACTTTGTCACGTTTTTGAACAAAATAAGTGAATTTGGATTTTTTTACTTTTTGGACAAAAAAAGTTTAATTCGTTTTTTTTTCACATTTGGCCGAAAAAAGTTTAATTGTTTTTCTAAGTCCCTACTCAGAATGGGACTTAGTCACTGTTTTGATGAAAACTATGAATTTGATCTTTCAATCCAAAAAGCCAAAGTGTCCCATTCTGACATGGGAAGTGACACACATGTCAACTTAGACAAAAGTTTAATTATTTTCTAAGTCGCATCTAAGAATGAGATGGGACTTAAAAATAAATTCAACTTTTGAAAAAAGTCAAAAGTGCTTCCAAGTCCCTTGTCAGAATGGGAATTTGTCACGTCGTTGAAGAAAAAAATTTAATTTGGATTTTTTCACTTTTTGGATGAAAAACAACCTTTTTTTTAAGTCCCAACTCAGAATGGGATTTGCCACTTTTTTGAAAAAAAATATGAATTTGTACTTTTTTCACTTTTTTGATGAAAGAAAGTTCATTTTTTATTTTTCACTTTTTGGACAAAATAAGTTGGAATTTTTTCGAAGTCCTCACTGAGAATGGGACATTGTCACTGTTTTGAAGAATTTTTTTTAATTTGGAATTTGTCGCTATTTGGATGAAAAAAGTTGGAATATTTTCTAAGTCCCAACTCAGAATGGACTTTGAAACTTTTTGGAAGAAAAAAATTGAATTTGGATTCTTTCACCTTTTGGACAAAAAAAAGTTTAATTTGGATTTTTTCATTTTTTGGACTAAACAATTCAAAATGTTTTCTAAGTCCCCACTAAGAACAGGACTTTGTCAATTTTTAAAAGAAAAAAACTCAATAAGGAATTTTTCACTTTTTGAACTAAAAAAAGTTGATTTTTTTTTCCAATTCCCCACTCAGAATGGGATATTGTCACTTTTTGGAAGATAAAGCTAAATTAGAATTTTTTCACTTTTTGGATGAATAAAGTTCAATTTCGATTTTTTAACTTTTTGGATGAACAAAGTTGACATTCTTTACAAGTCCCAACTCAGAATGGGACTTTGTTACTTTTTTGAAGAATTTTTTTTAATTTGGAATTTTTCACTTTTTGGATGAAAAAAGTTGACATTTGGATTTTTCATGTTTTTTGACGAAACAATTTGAAATTTTTTCTAAGTTCCTACTGAGAATGGGACTTTGTCAATTTTTTAAAGAAAAAATTTACTTTGTACTTTTTCATTTTTTGGATGAAAAAAGTTCATTTTAAATTTTTTCACTTTTTGGAAGAAAAAAGTTGGAATCTTTTCTAAGTCCCCACTCAGAATGGGACTTTGTCACTTTTTTGAAGAAAAAAGTTGAATTTGGATTTTTCATGTTTTTGGACAAAACAATTTGAATTTTTTTTTAAGTTCCTACTGAGAATGGGACTTTGTCAATTTTTTTAAGAAAAAAATAGAATTTGGAATTTTTCTCCCTTTGGATGAAAAAAGTTAAATTTGGATTTTTTTCATTTTTTGGATGAAAAAAAGTTGATTTTTTTCTGAGTCCCCTCTCAGAATGGGAATTTGTCACTTTTTTAAAGAAAAAAAATTACTTTGTACTTTTTCACTTTTTGGATAAAAAAAGTTCATTTTGGATTTTTTCACTCACTAGATGAAAAAAGATGGAATATTTTCTAAGTTCCCAGTCAGAATGGCACTTTGTCACGTTTTTGAACAAACAAATTGAATTTGGATTTTTTTACTTTTTGGACGCAAAAAGTTGAATTCTGATTTTTTCACTTTTTGACCCAAAAAAGTTGCATTTTTTTTCTAAGTCCCTACTCAGAATGGGAATTTGTCACTGTTTTGAAGAAAACTATGAATTTGCACTTTTTCACTATTTGGATCAAAAAAGTTGATCTTTCAATCCAAAAAGTCAAAGAGTCCCATTCTGACATGGGAAGCGGCACACATGTCAACTGAGATGGGACTTAGAAAAAAATTCCACTTTTGAAAAAAGTCAAAAGTGCCTCCAAGTCCCCACTCAGAATGTGACTTTGTAACGTTTTTGAAGAAAACAATGAATTTGCACTTTTCCACTTTTTGGATGAAAAACGTTGATTTTTTTCAAAGTCCCCACTCAGAATGGGTCTTTGTCACTTTTTTTGGAAAAGGAAAATTAATTTTATTTTTTTCACTTTTTGGATGGAAAAGGTTTTTTTTTGTTTTCATTCCCTACTCAGAATGGGACTATGTCACTTTTTTGAAGAAAACAATGAATTTTCACTTTTTCACTTTTTGGATAAAAAAACTTGAAATGTTTTCTCTGTCCCCACTCAAAATGTCACTTTTTTAAAGAAAATAATTAAATTTGGATATTTTCATTTTTTGGATGAAAAAAATTTAATTTATTTTCTATGCCCCTACTCAGAATGGGACTTTGTCACTGTTTAGAAGAAAACAATGAATTTGCACTTTTTTCTCTTTTTGGATGAAAAAACTTGAAATGTTTTCTCTGTTCCCACTCAGAATGGGACTTTGTCACTTTTTTGAAGAAAATGATAAATATGCACTTTTTTTTTTACCTTTTAGATAAAAAAAAAAGATATTTTTTACAAATCCCCACTCAAAATGGGACTTTGTCACTTTTTTGAAGCAAACAATGCATTTGCACTTTTTAACTTTTTCGATTAAAATGTTGAAATTTTTTCCAAGTCCCTATTCAGAATGGGACTTTGTCACTTTTTTGACAAAAACTATGAATTTGCAATTTTCACTATTTGGATCAAAAAAGTTGATCTTTCCATCCAAAAAGTCAAAATGTCCCATCCTGACATGGGAACGGGCCTACATGTCAACTTAGACAAAATTTCAATTCTTTTCTAAGTCCCATCTCAGAATGAGATGGGACTTAGCAAAAAAAGTCAACTTTTGAAAAAAGTCAAAAGTGCTTCCAAGTCCCCACTCAGAATGGGAATTTCTCACTTTTTTGGAAAAAAATAAATAATTTGGATATTTTTACTTTTTGGATAAAAATGTTGAATTTGTTTCCAAGTCCCACTCAGGATGGGACTTTGTCACTTTTTTGGCAAAAACTATGAATTTGCACTTTTTCACTATTTGGATCAAAACAGTTGATCTGTCTTTTCCCAAAAAGTCATGATGTACCATTCTGACATGGGAACCGGCAAACATGTCAACTTAGACAAAAGAATGAGATGGGATTTAGAGAAAAATTCAACTTTTGAGAAAAGATAAAAGTTCTTCCAAGTCCCTACTCAGAATGGCACTTTGTCACTTTTTTTCAAAACAACTATGAATTTCCACTTTTTAAATTTTGGGATGAAAAATTTTGAAAATTCTTATAAGTCCCCAATTACAATGGTACTTTGTCACATTTTTGATGAAAAAATTTGAATTTTGACTTTTTCACTTTTTGGATGAAAAGAGTTGAAATGTTTTCTAAGTCCCCACTCAGAATGGGGCTTTGTCATTTTTTTAATAAAACAATGAATTTGCAATTTTTCCACTTTCTAGATGAAAAAAGAGGATTTTTTTTTAAGTCCCCACTCAGAATTGACTTTGTCACTTTTTTGGACAAAAGGATGAATTTGCACTTTTTTACATTTTGGATTAAAAAAATGGACATTTTTTCTAAGTCCCCACTCAGAAAATAATGAATGTGCTCTTTTTCACAATAAGGAATAAACATAATGATCCTTCCATCCAAAAAGTCAAAATGTCCCATTCTGACAAGGAAGCCGGCAAACATGTCAACTTAGACAAAAGTTGAATTCCTTTCTAAGTCCCATCTCAGAATGAGATGGGACTCAGAAAAAAATTCCACTTTTGAAAAAAGTCAAAAGTGCCTCCAAGTCCCCACTCATAATATGACTTTGTCACTTTTTTAAAGAAACGAATCAATTTCCACTTTTCCACTTTTTGGATGAAAAAAGTTCATTTTTTTTCCAAGTCCCCACTCAGAAAGGGACTTTGTCAATTTTTTTTTATAAAACGATGAATTAGCATCTTTTCACTTTTTGGAGGACAAAAGTTGACGTTTTCATCCAAAATGTCCCATTCTGACACGGAAACCGGCAAACATGTCAACTTAGACAAAAGTTGAATTATTTTCTAAGAACCATCTCAGAATGAAACAGGACTTAGAAAAAAATTCAACTTTTGAAAAAATTCAAAAGTTCTTCCACGTCCCCTCTCAGATTGGTACTTTGTCACTTTTTTGAAGAAAACAATGAATTTGAACTTTTCACTTTTTGGATGAAAAAAAGTTGAATTCATTTCCAAGTCCCCACTCAGAAAGGGACTTTGTCAATTTTTTTTAATAAAACGATGAATTAGCACTTTTTCACTTTTTGGATGACAAAAGTTGACGTTTTCATCCAAAAAGTCAAAATGTCCCATTCTGACTTGGGAACCGGCAAACATGTCTATTTAGACAAAAGTTGAATTATTTTCTAAGAACCATCTCAGAATGAAATGGGACATAGAAAAAAATTCAACTTTTGAAAAAATTAAAAAGTTCTTCACGTCCCCACGCAGAATGGGAATTTGTCACTTTTTGGAGAAAAATTAGAATTTGGATTTTTTTTCACTTTTTTGATGAAAAAAGTTGAAATTTCCTCTAAGTCTTACTCAGATTGGTACTTTGTCACTTTTTTGAAGAAAACCATGAATTTGAACTTTTTCAATGAAAAAAGTTACAATTTTTTCTAAGTCCTTACTCAGAATGGGACTTTGTCACTTTTTAGAAGAAAACAATGAATTTGCACTTTTTGGATGAAAAAACTTGAAATGTTTTCTCTGTTCCCACTCAGAATGGGACTTTGTCACTTTTTTGAAGAAAATGATAAATATGCACTTTTTTATTTTTTAGATGTAAACAGTTGAAATTGATACAAATCCCCACTCAGAAAGGGACTTTGTCACTTTTTTGACGAAAACTATGAATTTGCAATTTTCACTATTTGGATCAAAAAAGTTGATCTTTCTTTCCAAAAAGTCAAAATGTCCCATCCTGACATGGGAACAGGCCTACATGTTGACTTAGACAAAAGTTGAATTATTTTTTAAGTACCATCTCAGAATGAAACGGGACATAGAAAAAAATTCAACTTTTGAAAAAATTCAAAAGTTCTTCACGTCCCCACGCAGAATGGGAATTTGTCACTTTTTGGAGAAAAATTTGAATTTTGTTTTTTTTTCACTTTTTGGATGAAAAAAAGTTGAAATTTCATTTAATTCTCAATCAGATTGGTACTTTGTCACTTTTTTAAATAAAACAATGAATTTGAACTTTCTCACTTTTTGGATGAAAAAAGTTGAAATGTTTTCTCTGTCCCCACTCAGAATATGACTTTGGCACTTTTATGAAGAAAACAATGAATTTGCACTTTTTCACTTGTTGGATGAAAACAGTTGACATTTATTTTAAGTCCCCATTCAGAATGAGTCTTTGTCACTTTTTTGGGGAAGGAAAATTAATTTTGATATTTTCACTTTTTGGATGAAAAAAGTTCATTTTTTTTCCCCAGGCCCCACTCAGAATGAGACTTTGTCACTTTTTTGAAGCAAACAATGCTTTTGCACTTTTTAACTTTTTCAATGAAAAAGTTTAAAAAATGTCCAAGTCCCTACTCAGAATGGGACTTTGTCACTTTTATGACAAAAACTATGAATTTGCAATTTTCACTGTATGGATCAAAAAAGCTGTTCTTTCCATCCAAAAAGTCAAAATGTCCCATTCTGACATGGGAATGGGCCTACATGTCAACTTAGACAAAAGCTCAATTCTTTTAAAAAGTCCCATCTCAGAATGAGATGTGACTTAGCAAAAAAAATCAACTTTTAAAAAAAGTTAAAAGTGCTTCCAGGTCCCCATTCAGAATGGGAATTTCTCACTTTTTTGAAGAAAAAAAATAATTTGGATATTTCCACTTTTTGGATAAAAAAGTTAAAAGGGCTTCCAAGTCCCCACTCAGAATGGGACTTTGTCACTTTTTTAAGAAAACAATGAATTTGCAATTTTTCACTTTTTGGATGAGAGAAGAGGAATTTTTTTTAAGTCCCCATTCAGAATGGACTTTGTCACTTTTTTGAAGAAAACGATGAATATGCACTTTTTCACTTTTTCGATGAAAAATGTTGAAATTTGTTTTCAGTCCCCACAGCAGAATGGGACTATGTCACTTTTTTGAAGAAAACAATGGGGCACTTTTTCACTATTTGGATCAAACATAATGATCTTTCCACCCAAAAAGTCAAAATGTCCCATTCTGACATGGAAGCCGGCAAACATGTCAACTTCGACAAAAGTTGAATTATTTTCTAAGTCCCATCTCAGAATGAGATGGGACTTAGAAAAAAATTCCACTTTTGAAAAAAGTCAAAAATGCCTCCAAGTCCCCACTCAGAATGTGACTTTGGAATGTTTTGAAGAAAACAATGAATTTGCACTTTTCCACTTTTTGGATGAAAAAAGTTTAATTTTTTTCTAAGTCCCCACTCAGAATGGGACTTTGTCGATTTTTTAATAAAACAATGAATTAGCACTTTTTCACTTTTTGGATGAACAAAATTGATGTTTTAATCCAAAAATGTAAATGTCCCATTCTGACATGGGAACCGGAAAACATGTCAACTTAGACCAAAGTTGAATTATTTTCTAAGTACCATCTCAGAATGAATCAGGACTTAGAAAAAAATTCAACTTTAGAAAAAATTCAAAAGTTCTTCCACGTCCCCACTCAGATTGGTACTTTGTCACTTTTTTGTAGAAAACAATGAATTTTAACTTTTCACTTTTTGGATAAAAAAAGTTGAAATGTTTTCTCTGTCCCCACTCAGAATGGGACTTTGTCATTTTTTAAAGAAAACAATGAATTTGCAATTTTTCACTTTTTGGAGAAAAAGTTGATTTTTTTTCCAAGTTCCCAATCAAAATGTGACTTTGTCACATTTTCTAAAGAAAACAATTGAATTTGGATATTTTCACTCTTTGGATGAAAAAGTTGAAATTTTTTCCAAGTCCCCACTCAGAATGTGACTTTGTCACTTTTTTGAAGAAAACAATGAATTTGCACTTTTTCACTTTTTGAATCACAAAAGTTGTTCTTTCCATCCAAAAAGTCAAAATGTCCCATTCTGACATGGGAATGGGCCTACATGTCAACTTAGACAAAAGCTCAAATCTTTTAAAAAGTCCCATCTCAGAATGAGATGTAACTTAGAAAACAAAATCAACTTTTAAAAAAAGTTAAAAGTGCTTCTAAGTCCCCATTCAGAATGGGAATTTCTCACTTTTTTGAAAAAAAAAAATACTTTGGATATTTTCACTTTTTGGATAAAAAAGTTAAAAGTGCTTCCGAGTCCCCACTCAGAATGGGACTTTGTCACTTTTTTAAGGAAACAATGAATTTGCAATTTTTCACTTTTTGGATGAGATGAGAGGAATTTTTTTTAAGTCCCCACTCAGAATGGACTTTGTCACTTTTTTGGAGAAAACAATGAATATGCACTTTTTCACTTTTTTGATGAAAAATGTTGAAATTTGTTTTCAGTCCCCACAGCAGAATGGGACTATGTCACTTTTTTGAAGAAAACAATGGGGCACTTATTCACTATTTGGATCAAACATAATGATCTTTCCACCCAAAAAGTCAAAATGTCCCATTCTGACATGGAAGCTGGCAAACATGTCAACTTCGACAAAAGTTGAATTCTTTTCTAAGTCCCATCTCAGAATGAGATGGGACTTAGAAAAAAAATTCACTTATGAAAAAATTCAAAAATGCCTCCAAGTCCCCACTCAGAATGTGACTTTGGAATGTTTTGAAGAAAAGAATGAATTTGCACTTTTCCACTTTTTGGATGAAAAAAGTTGAATTTTTTTCTAAGTCCCCACTCACAATGGGACTTTGTCGATTTTTTAATAAAACAATGAATTAGCACTTTTTCACTTTTTGGATGAAAAAAATTTATGTTTTAATCCAAAAATGTAAATGTCCCATTCTGACATGGGAACCGGAAAACATGTCAACTTAGACAAAAGTTGAATTATTTTCTAAGAATCATCTCAGAATGAATTAGAAAAAAATTCAAAAGTTCTTCCACGTCCTCACTCAGATTGGTACTTTGTCACTTTTTTGTAGAAAACAATGAATTTTAACTTTTCTCTTTTTGGATAAAAAAAGTTGAAATGTTTTCTCTGTCCCCACTCAGAATGGGACTTTGTCATTTTTTTAAGAAAACAATGAATTTGCAATTTTTCACTTTTTGGAGAAAAAAGTTGAATTTTTTTCCAAGTTCCCAATCAAAATGTGACTTTGTCACATTTTCTAAAGAATACAATTGAATTTGGATATTTTCACTCTTTGGATGAAAAAGTTGAAATTTTTTCCAAGTCCCCACTCAGAATGTGACTTTGTCACTTTTTTGAAGAAAACAATGAATTTGCACTTTTTCACTTTTTGAATCACAAAACTTGAAATGTTTTCTCTGTCTGCACTCAGAATGAGACTTTGTAACTTTTTTGAGGAAAACGAGGAATTTGCACTTTTTTACATTTTGGATGAAAAACATTGACATTTTTTTCTAAGTCCCCACTCAGAATGGGACAGTGTCACTTTTTTGGGGAAAACGATGAATTTGCACATTTTTACATTTTGGATGCAAAGAGTTGACATTTTTTAGAAGTCCCCACTCAGAATGTGACTGTCACTTTTTTAAAGAAAATGATGAATTTGCACTTTTTTACTTTTTGGATGAAAAAAGTTGAAATTTTTTAGAAGTCCTCAATCAGAATAGGACTTTGTCACTTTTTTGAAGAAAACAATGAATATGCACTTTTTTTACTTTTTCGATGAAAAAAGATGACATTTTTTTCCAAGACCCTACTCAGAGGGACTTAGTCACTTTTTTGACAAAAACTATGAGTTTGCACTTTTTCACTATTTGGATCAAAAAAGTTGATCTTTCCATCCAAAAAGTCAAAATGTCACATTCTGACATGGGAACTGGCAAACCTGTCAACTTAGAGAAAAGTTGAATGAGATAGCACTTCGAAAAAAATTCAACTTTTGAAAAAAGTCAAAAGTGCCTCCAAGTCCCGAATCAGAATGGGAATTTGCCACTTCTTTGAAGAAAATTTTTGAATTTGGATTTTTTTCACTTTTCGCGTGAAAAAAAAATGAAATTTTTCAAAGTCCCCACTCAGAATGTGACTTTTTTTAACAAAACAACAAATTTGCCCTTTTTCACTTTTTGGATGAATAAAGTTTACATTTTTTTCAAGTCCCTACTGAGAATGTGACATTGTCACTTTTTTAAGAAAACAATAAATTTGCACTTTTTCACTAATTGGAACAAAAAAGTTGATCTGTCTTTTCCCAAAAAGTCAAGATGCACCATTCTGACTTGGGAACCGGCAAACATGTCAACTTAGACAAAAGTTGAATTTTTTTCAAAGACTTACCTCAGAATGAGATGGGATTTAGAGAAAAATAAATTCAACTTTTGAGAAAAGATAGAAGCTCTTCCACATCCCCACTCAGAATGTCACTTTGTCACTTTTTTAAACACAACTATGAATTTCCAGAAAAGAAAACAAAGAATTTGCACTTTTTCACTTTTTCGATGAAAAAAGTTGAAATTTTTTCTCAGTCCCCACTCACAATGTGACTACATCAGTTTTTTGAAGAAAACAATGAATTTGCAGTTTTTAACTTTTTTTGATGAAAAAAGTTTAACTTTTTTCCAAGACCCTACTCAGAATGGGACTTTGTCACTTTTTTGCCAAAAACTGAATTTGCACTTTTTCACTATTTGGACCAAACAAATTGATCTTTCCATCGAAAAAGTAAAAATGTCCCTTTCTGACATGGGAACCGTTAAACATGTCAGCTTAGGCAAAAGTTGAATTCTTTTCTAAGTCCCATCTCAGAATGAGATGGGAATTAGAAAAAAAATCTACTTTTGAAAAAAGTCAAGTGCTTCCAAGTCCCCACTCAGAATGTGACTTTGTCACTTTCTTGAAGAAAACAATGAATTTGCACTTTTTGGATGATAAAAGTTGACATTTTCATCCAAAAAATCAAAATGTCCCATTCTGACATGGGAATCGGCAAACATGTCAACTTTAACAAAAGTTGAGTTATTTCCTAAAAACCATCTCAGAATAAAACGGGACATAGAAACAAATTCAACTTTTGAAATAATTCAAAAGTTCTTTACGTCCCAACGCAGAATGGGAATTTGTCACTTTTTGGAGAAAAATGTGATTTTGGATTTTTTTCACTTTTCGGCTGAAAAAAGTTGAAATTTCCTCTAAGTCTCACTCAGATTGGTACGTTGTCACTTTTTTGAAGAAAACAATGAATTTGAACTTTTTCACTTTTTGGATGAAAAAAGTTGAAATGTTTTCTATGCCCCCACTCAGAATGGGACTTTGTCACTTTTTTGAAGAAAACAATGAATTTGCAATTTTTCACTTTTTGGAGAAAAAAGTTGAATTTTTTTCCAAGTACCCACTCAAAATGTGACTTTGTCACATTTTCTAAAGAAAACAATTGAATTTGGATATTTTCACTTTTTGGATGAAAAAGTTGAAATTTTTCCCAAGTCACCACTCAGAATGTGACTTTGTCACTTTTTTGAAGAAACCAATAAATTTGCACTTTTTCACTTTTTGGATGAAAAAGGTGAAATATTTTTCAAGTTCCCACTCAGAATGGAACTTATCAATTTTTTTAATACAACAATGAATTTCCAGTTTTTTCGCTTTCTGGATGAAAAAAGTTGAAGTTTTCATCCAAAAAGTCAAAATGTCCCATTCTGACATGGGAACCGGCAAACATGTCAACTTAGACAAAAGTTGAATTATTTTCTAAGTCCCATCTCAAAATGAGATAGCACTTCGAAAAAAATGCAACTTTTGAAAAAAGTCAAAAGTGCTTCCAAGTCCCCAATCAGAATGGGAATTTGCCACTTCTTTAAAAAAAAAAATTGAATTTGGATTTTTTTCACTTTTTGCGTGCAAGAAGTTTAAATTTTTCAAAGTCCACACTCAGAATGAGACTTTGTCACTTTTTTTAACAAAACCACGAATTTGCCCTTTTTCACTTTTTGGATGAAAAAAGTTGACATTTTTTTCAACTCCTTACTGAGAATGTGACACTGTCTCTTTATTAAAGAAAACAATAAATTTGCACTTTTTCACTATTTGGATCATAAAAGTTGATCTGTCTTTTACAAAAAAGTCAAGATGTACCATTCTGACTTGGGAACCAGCAAACATGTCAACTTAGACAAAAGTTGAATTTCTTTCTAAGTCTCACCTCAGAATGAGATGGGATTTAGAGAAAAATTAAACTTTTGAGAAAAGATAGAAGCTCTTCCACATCCCCACTCAGAATGTCACATTGTCACCTTTTTAAACAAAACTATGAATTTCCACTTTTTTACTTTTGGATGAAAAATGTTGAAAATTCTTATAAGTCCCCAATCAGAATGGGACTTTGTCACTTTTTTGAAGAAAGCGATGAATTTGCACTTTTTCACTTTTTGGATAAAAAAAGTTGTCATTTTTTCTTAGTCCCCCTTCAGAATTGGTCTTTGCAACTTATTTAGAGATAAAACATTTTTTTTTTATTATTTCACTTTTTGGATGAAAAAAGTTGAGTTGTTTTTCAGTCACCACTCAGAATGGGACTTGTCAATTTTTTTAATACAACAATGAATTTCCACTTTTTTTGCTTTTTGGATGAAAAAAGTTGACGTTTTCATCCAAAAGGTCAAAATGTCCCATTCTTACATGGGAACCAGCAAACATGTAAACTTAGACAAAAGTTGAATTATTTTCTAAGAACCATCTCAGCATGAAACGGGACATAGAAAGAAATTAAACTTTTGAAAAAAATTCAAAAGTTCTTCACATCCCCACGCAGAATGGGAATTTGTCACTTTTTGGAGAAAAATTTGAATTTGGATTTTTTTCACTTTTTGGATGAAAAAAGTTGAAATTTCCTCTAAGTCTCACTCAAATTGGAACTTTGTAACTTTTTTGAAGAAAGCAATGAATTTGAACTTTTTCACTTATGGATGAAAAAACTTGAAATGTTTTCTTTGTCCCCACTCAGAATGGTACTTTGTCACTTTTTTGAAGAAAACACTGAATTTGAACTTTTTCACTTATGGATGAAAAAAGTTGAAATTTTTTCTCTGTCCCCACTCAGAATGGGACTTTGTCACCTTTTTGATGAAAACGATGAATTTGCACTTTTTCACTTGTTGGATGAAAAAAGTTGACATTTATTTTAAGTCCCCATTCAGAATGGGTCTTTGTCACTTTTTTGGAGAAGGAATATTAATTTTGATTTTTTCACTTTTTGGATGAAAAAAGTTCTTTTTTTCCAGGCTCCACTCAGAATGGGACTATGTCACTTTTTTAAAGAAAATGGTGAATTTGCACTTTTTCACTTTTTGGATGAAAAAACATGAAATGTTTTCTCTGACCCCACTCAAAATGTGACTTTGTCATTTTTTAAAGAAAATGATGAATTTGCACTTTTTCACTTTTTGGATGAAAAAACATGAAATGTTTTCTCTGACCCCACTCAAAATGTGACTTTGTCATTTTTTAAAGAAAATAATTGAATTTGAATATTTTCACTTTTTGGATGAAAAAAGTTGAAATTTTTTCTCTGTTCCCACTCAGAATGGGACTTTGTCACTTTTTTGAAGCAAACAATGCATTTGCACTTTTTAACTTTTTAGATGAAAAAGTTGAAATTTTTTCCAAGTCCCTACTCAGAATGGGACTTTGTCACTTTTATGACGAAAACTATGAATTTGCAATTTTCACTATTTGGATCAAAAAAGTTGTTCTTTCCATCCAAAAAGTCAAAATGTCCCATTCTGACATGGGAACGGGCCTACATGTCAAATTAGATAAAAGTTCAATTCTTTTCTAAGTCCCATCTCAGAATGAGGTGGGACTTAGCAAAAAAAATAAACTTTTGAAAAAAGTCAAAAGTGCTTCCAAGACCCCACTCAGAATGGGAATTTCTCACTTTTTTGAAAAAAAATAATAATTTGGATATTTTCACTTTTTGGATAAAAATGTTGAATTTGTTTCCAAGTCCCCACTCAGGATGGGACTTTGTTACTTTTTTGGCAAAAACTATGAATTTGCACTTTTTCACTATTTGGATCAAAAAAGTTGATCTGTCTTTTCCCAAAAAGTCAAGATGTACCATTCTGTCATGGGAACCGGCAAACATGTCAACTTAGACAAAAGAATGAGATGGGATTTCGAGAAAAATTCACATTTTGAGAAAATATAAAAGTTCTACCAAGTCCCCACTCAGAATGGCACTTTGTCATTTTTTTGAAGACAACTATGAATCTCCACTTTTTGGAGGAAAAATGTTGACAATTCTTATAATCAGAATGGGAATTTGTCACATTTTTGAAGAAAAATGTAGAATTTTTATTTTTTCACTTTTTGGACGAAAAATGTTGACATTTTTTCTAAGTCCCCACTCAGAATGGGACTTTGTCATTTTTTTAGGAAAACAATGAATTTGCAATTTTTCACTTTTTGGATGAAAGAAGAAGAATTTTTTTAAGTCCCCACTCAGAATGGACTTTAGCACTTTTTGGGAGAAAAGGATGAATTTGCACTTTTTTACAATTTGGATGGAAAAAGTGGACATTTTTTCTAAGTCCCCACTCAGAATGGGACTTTGTCACTTTTTTGAAGAAAACAATGAATTTGCACTTTTTCACTTTTTTGATAAAAAACGTTGACATTTGTTTTCAGTCCCCACAGCAGAATGGGTTTATGTCACTTTTTTGAAGAAAACAATGAATTTGCACTTTTTCACTATTTGGATCAAACATAATGATCTTTCCATCCAAAAACTCAAACTGTCCCATTCTGACATGGGAGCCGGCAAACATGTCAATTTAGACAAAAGTTGAATTCTTTTCTAAGTCCCATCTCAGAATGAGATGGGGCTTAGAAAAAAATTCCACTTTTGAAAAAAGTCAAAAGTGCCTCCAAGTCCCCACTCAGAATGTGACTTTGTAACTTTTTTGAAGAAAACAATGAATTTGCACTTTTACACTTTTTGGATGAAAAAATTGCATTTTTTTCCTAAGTCCCCACTGAGAATGGGACTTTGTCAATTTTTTTAAATAAAATGATGAATTAGCAGTTTTTCAATTTTTGGATAAAAAACAGTTGACGTTTTCATCCAAAAAGTCAAAATGTCCCATTCTGACATGAGAACCGGCAAACATGTCAACTTAGACAAAAGTTGAATTATTTTCTAACAACCATCTCAGAATGAATCGGGACTTAGACAAAAATTCAACTTTTGAAAAAATTCAAAAGTTCTTCCACATTCCCTCTCAGATTGGTACTTTGTCACTTTTTTGAAGAAAACAATGAATTTGAACTTTTCACTTTTTGGATAAAAAAAGTTGAAATGTTTTCTCTGTCCCCACTCAGAATGGGACTTTGTCACTTCTTTAAGAAAACAATACATTTGCAATTTTTCACTTTTTGGAGAAAAAAGTTGAATTTTTTTCCAAGTTCCCACTCAAAATGTGACTTTGTCACATTTTCTAAAGAAAACAATTGAATTTGGATATTTTCACTTTTTGGATAAAAAAATGAATTTTTTTCCAAGTCACTACTCAGAATGTGACTTTGTCACTTTTTTGAAGAAAACAATGAATTTGCACTTTTTCACTTTTTGGATGAAAAAGCTGAAATATTTTCTAAGTCCCCACTCAGAATGGGACTTGTCATTTATTTTAATATAACAATGAATTTCCAGTTTTTTTTGCTTTTTGGATGAAAAAAGTTGAAGTTTTCATCCAAAAAGTCAAAATGTCCCATTCTGACATGGGAACCGGCAAACAAGTCAATTCAGACAAAAGTTGAATTATTTTCTAAGTCACATCTCAAAATGAGATAGAACTTTGAAAATAATTCAACTTTTGAAAAAAGTCAAAAGGGCTTCCAAGTCCCCAATCAGAATGGGAATTTACCACTTCTTTGAAGAAAAATTTAGAATTTGGATTTTTTTCACTTTTTGCATGCAAAATTTTGACATTTTTAAAAGTCCCCACTCAGAATGTGACTTTGTCACTTTTTTGAACAAAACAAAGAATTTGCCCTTTTTCACTTTTTGGATGAAAAAAGTTGACATTTTTTTCAAGACCCTACTGAGAATGTGACATTGTCTCTTTTTTTAAGAAAACAATAAATTTGCACTTTTTTACTTAGATGTAAAAAGTTTTAAAAAATTACAAATCCCCACTCAGAATGGGACTTTGTCACTTTTTTGAAGCAAACAAAGCATTTGCATTTTTTAACTTTTTCGATGAAAAAGTTGACATTTTTTCCAAGTCCCTACTCAGAATGGGACTTTGTCACTTTTATGACGAAAACTATGAATTTCCCTTTTTCATTATTTGGATCAAACAAATTGATCTTTCCATCCAAAAATGAAAAATATCATATTCTGACATGGGAACCGGCAAACATGTCAACAAAATTTGAATTCTTTTCTAAGTCCCATCTCAGAATGACATGGGACTTAGAAAAAAATCAACTTTTCAAAAAAGTGAAAAGAGCTTTCCAGTCCCCACTCAGAAGGTGAATTTGTCACTTTTTTAAAAAAAACTATGAATTTGCACATTTTCACTTTTTGGATGAAAAAAAAGAATTTTGATTTTTTTCACTTTTTGGATGAAAAAAGTTGAAATATTTTTTCAGTCCCCACTCAGAATGGGACTATGTCACTTTTTTGAAGAAAACAATGAATTTGCAGTTTTTAACTTTTTCAATAAAAAAAGTAAAACTTTTGTCCGAGGCCCTTCTCAGAATGGGAATTTGTCACTTTTTTGACAAAAACTGAATTTGCACTTTTTCACTATTTGGATCAAACAAATTGATCTTTCTATCTAAAAAGTCAAAATGTCCCATTCTGACATGGGAACCGTTAGACATGTCAACTAAGACAAAAGTTGAATTATTTTCTAAGTCCCATCTCAGAATGAGATGGGACTTAGAAACAAAATCAACTTTTTGAAAAAGTCAAGTGCTTCCAAGTTTCCACTCAGAATGTGACTTTGTCAATTTTTTGAAGCAAACAATGAATTTGCACTTTTTCACTTTGTGGATGAAAAAGCTGAAATATTTTCTAAGTCCCCACTCAGAATGGGACTTGTCAATTTTTTAAATAAAACAATGCATTTCCACTTTTTCCGCTTTTTGGATGAAAAAGTTGAGGTTTTCATCCAGAAAGTCAAAATGTCCCATTCTGGCATGGGAACCGGCAAACATGTCAACTTAGAAAAAAGTTGATTTATTTTCCAAGAACCATCTCAGAAGGAAACAGGATTTCGAAAAAAAATCAGCTTTTGTAAAAATTCAAAAGTTCTTCCACGTCCACACGCAGAATGGGAATGTTTCACTTTTTGGATGAAAAAAGTTGAAATTTCCTCTAAGTCTCACTCAGATTGGAACTTTGTAACTTTTTTGAAGAAAACAATGAATTTGAACTTTTTCACTCATGAATGAAAAACTTCAAATGTTTTCTTTGTCCCCACTCAGAATGGTACTTTGTCACTTTTTTAAAGGAAACAATGAATTTGAACTTTTTCACTTATGGATGAAAAAAGTTGAAATTCTCTGTCCCCACTCAGAATGGGACTTTGTCACCTTTATGACGAAAACGATGAATTTGCACTTTTTCACTTGTTGGATGAAAAAAGTTGACATTTATTTTAAGTCCCCATTCAGAATGGGTCTTTGTCACTTTTTTGGAGAAGGAATATTAATTTTGATTTTTTCACTTTTTGGATGAAAAAAGTTATTTTTTTCCAGGCCCCACTCAGAATGGGACTATGTTACTTTTTTAAAGAAAATGATGAATTTGCACTTTTTCACTTTTTGGATGAAAAAACATGAAATGTTTTCTCTGACCCCACTCGAAATGTGACTGTCATTTTTTAAAGAAAATAATTGAATTTGAATATTTTCACTTTTTGGAAGAAAAAAGTTGAAATTTTTTCTATGCCCCCACTCAGAATGGGACTTTGTCACTTTTTTGAAGCAAACAATGCATTTGCACTTTTTAACTTTTTAGATGAAAAAGTTGAAATTTTTTCCAAGTCCCTACTCAGAATGGGACTTTGTCACTTTTATGACGAAAACTATGAATTTGCAATTTTCACTATTTGGATCAAAAAAGTTGTTCTTTCCATCCAAAAAGTCAAAATGTCCCATTCTGACATGGGAACGGGCCTACATGTCAAATTAGATAAAAGTTCAATTCTTTTCTAAGTCCCATCTCAGAATGAGGTGGGACTTAGCAAAAAAAAAAAACTTTTTAAAAAAGTTAAAAGTGCTTCCAAGACCCCACTCAGAATGGGAATTTCTCACTTTTTTGAAAAAAAAATAATACTTTGGATATTTTGACTTTTTGGATAAAAATTTTGAATTTGTTTCCAAGTCCCCACTCAGGATGGGACTTTGTTACTTTTTGGCAAAAACTATGAATTTGCACTTTTTCACTATTTGGATCAAAAAAGTTGATCTGTCTTTTCCCAAAAAGTCAAGATGTACCATTCTGTCATGGGAACCGGCAAACATGTCAACTTAGACAAAAGAATGAGATGGGATTTCGAGAAAAATTCAACTTTTGAGAAAAGATAAAAGTTCTACCAAGTCCCCACTCAGAATGGCACTTTGTCATTTTTTTGAAGACAACTATGAATTTCCACTTTTTGGAGGAAAAATGTTGACAATTCATATAATCAGAATGGGAATTTGTCACATTTTTGAAGAAAAATTTTGAATTTTGATTTTTTCACTTTTTGGATGAAAAATTTTGACATTTTTTCTAAGTCCCCACTCAGAATGGGACTTTGTCACTTTTTTAGGAAAACAATGAATTTGCAATTTTTCACTTTTTGGATGAAAGAAGAAGAATTTTTTTAAGTCCCCACTCAGAATGGACTTTGTCACTTTTTGGGAGAAAAGGATGAATTTGCACTTTTTTACAGTTTGGATGGAAAAAGTGGACATTTTTTCTAAGTCCCCACCCAGAATGGGACTTTGTCACTTTTTTGAAGAAAACAATGAATTTGCACTTTTTCACTTTTTCGATGAAAAACGTTGAAATTTGTTTTCAGTCCCCACAGCAGAATGGGACTATGTCACTTTTTTGAAGAAAACAATGAATTTGCACTTTTTCACTATTTGGATCAAACATAATGATCTTTCCATCCAAAAAGTCAAACTGTCAACATGTCAACTTAGACAAAAGTTGAATTCCTTTCTAAGTCCCATTTCAGAATGAGATGGGGCATAGAAAAAAATTCCACTTTTGAAAAAAGTCAAAAGTGCCTCCAATTCCCCACTCAGAATGTGACTTTGTAACTTTTTTGAAGAAAACAATGAATTTGCACTTTTACACTTTTTGGATGAAAAAAGTTGCATTTTTTTCCTAAGTCCCCACTGAGAATGGGACTTTGTCAATTTTTTTTAATAAAATGATGAATTAGCACTTTTTCAATTTTTGGATTTAAAAAAGTTGATGTTTTCATCCAAAAAGTTAAAATGTCCCATTCTGACATGGGAACCAGCAAACATGTCAACTTAGACAAAAGTTGGATTATTTTCTAAGAACCATCTCAGAATGAAACGGGACATAGAAAGAAATTAAACTTTTGAAAAAATTCAAAAGTTCTTCACATCCCCACGCAGAATGGGAATTTGTCACTTTTTGGAGAAAAATTTGAATTTGGATTTTTTTCACTTTTTGGATGAAAAAAGTTGAAATTTTCTCTTAGTCTCGCTCAGATTGGTACTTTGTCACTTTTTTGAAGAAAACAATTAATCTGCACTTTTTCACTTGTTGGATAAAAACTGTTGACATTTATTTTAAGTCCCCATTCAGAATGGGTCTTTGTCACTTTTTTGGAGAAGGAAAATTAATTTTGATTTTTTCACTTTTTGGATGAAAAAAGTTTTTTTTTTCCCAGGCCCCACTCAGAATGGGACTATGTCACTCTTTTGATGAAAACAATTAATATGCACTTTTTCGATGAATTTTTTTTCTATTTTTTCAAAGTCCGTACTCAGAATGGGACTATGTCACTTTTTTAACAAAACAATAAATTTGCACTTTTTCCCTTTTTGGATGAAAAAACTTGAAATGTTTTCTCTGTCCGCACTCAAAATGTGACTTTGTCACTTTTTTAAAGAAAATAATTGAATTTGAATATTTTCACTTTTTGGATGAAAAAAGTTGAATTTTTTTCTATGCCCCCACTCAGAATGGGACTTTGTCACTTTTTTGAAGAAAACAAAGAATTTGCACTTATTCACTTTTTGGATGAAAAAACTTGAAATTATTTCTCTTTTCCCAATCAGAATGGGACTTTGTCCCTTTTTAGAAGAAAATGATAAATATGCACTTTTTGTACTTAGATGTAAAAAGTTAAACATTTTTACAAATCCCCACTCAGAATGGGACTTTTTCGACTTAGACAAAAGTTGAATTATTTCCTAAGAACCATCTCAGAATGAAACGGGACATAGAAAGAAATTAAACTTTTGAAAAAATTTAAAAGTTCTTCACATCCCCACGCAGAATGGGAATTTGTCACTTTTTGGAGAAAAATTTGAATTTTGATTTTTTTCAGTTTTTGGACGAAAAAAGTTGAAATTTTTTCCAAGTCCCATCTCAGAATGGGACTTTTTCACTTTTATGACGAAAACTATGAATTTCCCTTTTTCACTATTTGGATCAAACAAATTGATCTTTCCATCCAAAAATGAAAAATATCATATTCTGACATGGGAACCGGCAAACATGTCAACTTAGACAAAAGTTGAATTCTTTTCTAAGTCCCATCTCAGAATGACATGGGACTTAGAAAAAAAAAAAACTTTTGAAAAAAGTGAAAAGTGCTTTCCAGTCCCCATTCAGAAGGTGACTTTGTCACTTTTTTGAAGAAAACTATGAATTTGCACTTTTTCACTTTTTGGATGAAAAAAATGAATTTAGATTTTTTTCACTTTTTGGATGAAAATAGTTGAAATATTTTTTCAGTCCCCACTCAGAATGGGACTATGTCACTTTTTTGAAGAAAACAATGAATTTACACTTTTTCAATGAAAAAAGTTGAAATTTTTTCTCAGTCCCCACTCACAATGCGATTATGTCACTTTTTTGAAGAAAACAATGAATTTGCACTTTTTCACTATTTGGATCAAACAAATTGATCTTTCTATCCAAAAAGTCAAAATGTCCCATTTTGACATGAGAACCGTTAAACATGTCAACTAAGACAAAAGTTGATTTCTTTTCTAAGTCCCATCTCAGAATGAGATGGGACTTAGAAACAAAATCAACTTTTGAAAAAAGTCAAGTGCTTCCAAGTCCCCACTCAGAATGTGACTTTGTCAATTTTTTGAAGCAAACAATGAATTTGCACTTTTTCACTTTGTAGATGAAAAGGCTGAAATATTTTCTAAGTCCCCACTCAGAATGTAAGTTTGCCATTTTATTGAAGAAAAAGATGAATTTGCACTTTTTTACATTTTGGATGAAAAAAGTGGACGTTTTTCCTAAGAGCACACTCAGAATGGGACTTTGTCACTTTTTTGAAGAAAACAATGAATTTGCACTTTTTCACTTTTTCGATGAAAAAAGTTGAAATTTGTTTTCAGTCCCCACGGCAGAATGGGACTATGTCACTTCTTTGAAGAAAACAATGAATTTGCACTTTTTCACTATTTGGATCAAACATAATGATCTTTCCATCCAAAAAGTCAAAATGTCCCATTCTGACATGGGAGCCGGCAAACAAGTCAAATTAGACAAAAGTTGAATTCTTTTCTAAGACCCATCTCAGAATGACATGGCACTTAGAAAAAAATTTGACTTTTGAAAAAAGTCAAAACTGCTTTCCAGCCCCACTCAGAATGGGACTATGTCAACTTTTTGAAGAAAACAATGAATTTGCACTTTTTCAGTTTTTCGATGAAAAAAGTTGAAATATTTTCTCAGTCCCCACTCAGAATTGGATTATGTCACTTTTTTGAAGAAAACAATGAATTTGCACTTTTTCACTTTTTGGAAGAAAAAGCTGAAATATTTTCTAAGTCCCCACTCAGAATGGGACTTGTCAATTTTTTTAATACAGCAATGAATTTCCACTTTTTTCGCTTTTTGGATGAAAAAAGTTGACGTTTTCATCCAAAAAGTTAAAATGTCCCATTCTGACATGGGAACCAGCAAACATGTCAACTTAGACAAAAGTTGAATTATTTTCTAAGAATCATCTCCGAATGAAACGGGACATAGAAAGAAATTAAACTTTTGAAAAAATTCAAAAGTTCTTCACATCCGGACGCAGAATGGGAATTTGTTACTTTTTGGAGAAAAATTTTAATTTGGATTTTTTTTCACTTTTTGGAGGAAAAAAGTTGAAGTTTTCCCTTAGTCTCACTCAGATTGGTACTTTGTCACTTTTTTGAAGAAAACAATGAATTTGCACTTTTTCACTTGTTGGATGAAAACAGTTGACATTTATTTTAAGTCCCCATTCAGAATGGGTATTTGTCACTTTTTTGGAGAAGGAAAATTAATTTTGATTTTTTAACTTTTTGGATGAAAAAAGTTTGTTTTTTTCCAGGCCCCACTCAGAATGGGACTACGTCACTTTTTGATGAAAACAATGAATATGCACTTTTTCGATGAATAAATTTACAATTTTTTCCAAGTCCCTGCTCAGAGTGGGACTATGTCACTTTTTTTAACAAAACAATAAATTTGCACTTTTTCCCTTTTTGGATGAAAAAACATGAAATGTTTTCTCTGTCCCCACTCAAAATGTGACTTTGTCACTTTTTTAAAGAAAATAATTGAATTTGAATATTTTCACTTTTTGGATGAAAAAAGTTGAAATGTTTTCTATGCCCCCACTCAGAATGGGACTTTGTCACTTTTTTGAAGAAAACAATGCATTTGCACTTTGTAACTTTTTAGATGAAAAAGTTGAAATTTTTTCCAAGTCCCTACTCAGAATGGGACTTTGTCACTTTTATGACGAAAACTATGAATTTGCAATTTTCACTATTTGGATCAAAAAAGTTGTTCTTTCCATCCAAAAAGTCAAAATGTCCCATTCTGACATGGGAACGTGCCTACATGTCAAATTAGATAAAAGTTCAATTCTTTTCTAAGTCCCATCTCAGAATGAGGTGGGACTTAGCAAAAAAAATAAACTTTTGAAAAAAGTCAAAAGTGCTTCCAAGACCCCACTCAGAATGGGAATTTCTCACTTTTTTGAAGAAAAAAAATAATAATTTGGATATTTTCACTTTTTGGATAAAAATGTTGAATTTGTTTCCAAGTCCCCACTCAGGATGGGACTTTGTTACTTTTTTGGCAAAAACTATGAATTTGCACTTTTTCACTATTTGGATCAAAAAAGTTGATCTGTCTTTTCCCAAAAAGTCAAGATGTACCATTCTGTCATGGGAACCGGCAAACATGTCAACTTAGACAAAAGAATGAGATGGGATTTCGAGAAAAATTCAACTTTTGAGAAAAGATAAAAGTTCTACCAAGTCATTTTTTTGAAGACAACTATGAATTTCCACTTTTTGGAGGAAAAATGTTGACAATTCTTATAATCAGAATGGGAATTTGTCACATTTTTGAAGAAAAATTTTGAATTTAGATTTTTTCACTTTTTGGACGAAAAATTTTGACATTTTTTCTAAGTCCCCACTCAGAATGGGACTTTGTCACTTTTTTAGGAAAACAATGAATTTGCAATTTTTCACTTTTTGGATGAAAGAAGAAGAATTTTTTTAAGTCCCCACTCAGAATGGACTTTGTCACTTTTTGAGAGAAAAGGATGAATTTGCACTTTTTTACAGTTTGGATGGAAAAAGTGGACATTTTTTCTAAGTCCCCACCCAGAATGGGACTTTGTCACTTTTTTGAAGAAAACAATGAATTTGCACTTTTTCACTTTTTCGATGAAAAACGTTGAAATTTGTTTTCAGTCCCCACAGCAGAATGGGACTATGTCACTTTTTTGCACTTTTTCACTATTTGGATCAAACATAATGATCTTTCCATCCAAAAAGTCAAACTGTCCCATTCTGACATGGGAGCCGGCAAACATGTCAACTTAGACAAAAGTTGAATTCCTTTCTAAGTCCCATTTCAGAATGAGATGGGGCTTAGAAAAAAATTCCACTTTTGAAAAAAGTCAAAAGTGCCTCCAAGTCCCCACTCAGAATGTGACTTTGTAACTTTTTTGAAGAAAACAATGAATTTGCACTTTTACACTTTTTGGATGAAAAAAGTTGCATTTTTTTCCTAAGTCCCCACTGAGAATGGGACTATGTCACTTTTTTAACAAAACAATAAATTTGCACTTTTTCCCTTTTTGGATGAACAAACTTGAAATGTTTTCTCTGTCCCCACTCAAAATGTGACTTTGTCACTTTTTTAAAGAAAATAATTGAATTTGAATATTTTCACTTTTTGGATGAAAAAAGTTGAATTTTTTTCTATGCCCCCACTCAGAATGGGACTTTGTCACTTTTTGAAGAAAAGAATGAATTTGCACTTATTCACTTTTTGGATGAAAAAACTTGAAATTATTTCTCTTTTCCCAATCAGAATGGGACTTTGTCCCTTTTTTGAAGAAAATGATAAATATGCACTTTTTGTACTTAGATGTAAAAAGTTAAACATTTTTACAAATCCCCACTCAGAATGGGACTTTTTCGACTTAGACAAAAGTTGAATTATTTTCTAAGAACCATCTCAGAATGAAACGGGACATAGAAAGAAATTAAACTTTTGAAAAAATTTAAAAGTTCTTCACATCCCCACGCAGAATGGGAATTTGTCACTTTTTGGAGAAAAATTTGAATTTTGATTTTTTTCAGTTTTTGGACGAAAAAAGTTGAAATTTTTTCCAAGTCCCATCTCAGAATGGGACTTTTTCACTTTTATGACGAAAACTATGAATTTCCCTTTTTCACTATTTGGATCAAACAAATTGATCTTTCCATCCAAAAATGAAAAATATCATATTCTGACATGGGAACCGGCAAACATGTCAACTTAGACAAAAGTTGAATTCTTTTCTAAGTCCCATCTCAGAATGACATGGGACTTAGAAAAAAAAAAAACTTTTGAAAAAAGTGAAAAGTGCTTTCCAGTCCCCATTCAGAAGGTGACTTTGTCACTTTTTTGAAGAAAACTATGAATTTGCACTTTTTCTCTTTTTGGATGAAAAAAATGAATTTTGATTTTTTTCACTTTTTGGATGAAAATAGTTGAAATATTTTTTCAGTCCCCACTCAGAATGGGACTATGTCACTTTTTTGAAGAAAACAATGAATTTGCACTTTTTCAATGAAAAAAGTTGAAATTTTTTCTCAGTCCCCACTCACAATGCGATTATGTCACTTTTTTGAAGAAAACAATGAATTTGCACTTTTTCACTATTTGGATCAAACAAATTGATCTTTCTATCCAAAAAGTCAAAATGTCCCATTCTGACATGGGAACCGTTAAACATGTCAACTAAGACAAAAGTTCAATTCCTTTCTAAGTCCCATCTCAGAATGTGACTTTGTAACTTTTTTGAAGAAATCAATAAATTTGCACTTTTCCACTTTTTGGAAGAAAAAAGTTGCATTTATTTCCTAAGTCCCCACTGAGAATGGGACTTTGTCAATGTTCTTTAAATAAAATGAGGAATTAGCACTTTTTCAATTTTTGGATAAAAAAAGTTGACGTTTTCATCCAAAAAGTCAAAATGTCCCATTCTGACATGGGAACCGGCAAACATGTCAACTTAGACAAAAGTTGAATTATTTTCTAACAACCATCTCAGAATGAATCGGGACTTAGACAAAAATTCTACTTTTGAAAAAATTCAAAAGTTCTTCCACATTCCCACTCAGATTGGTACTTTGTCACTTTTGTGAAGAAAACAATGAATTTGAACTTTTCACTTTTTGGATAAAAAAAGTTGAAATGTTTTCTCTGTCCCCACTCAGAATGGGACTTTGTCACTTCTTTAAGAAAACAATAATTTTGCAATTTTTTACTTTTTGGAGAAAAAAGTTGTATTTTTTTCCAAGTTCCCACTCAAAATGTGACTTTGTCACATTTTCTAAAGAAAACAATTGAATTTGGATATTTTCACTTTTTGGATGAAATTTTTTTAAAAAATTTCTAAGTCACCACTCAGAATGTGACGTTGTCACTTTTTTGAAGAAAACAATGAATTTGCACTTTTTCCCTTTTGGATGAAAATGCTGAAATATTTTCTAAGTCCCCACTCAGAATGGGACTTGTCATTTATTTTAATATAACAATGAATTTGAAAAAAAGTTGACGTTTTCATCCAAAAAGTAAAAATGTCCCATTCTGACATGGGAACCGGTAAACATGTCAACTTAGACAAAAGTTGAATTCTTTTCTAAGTCCCATCTCAAAATGAGATAGCACTTCGAGAAAAATTCAACTTTTGAAAAAAGTCAAAAGTGCTTCCAAGTCCCCAATCAGAATGGGATTTTGCCACTTCTTTGAAGAAAAATTTTGAATTTGGATTTTTTTCACTTTTTGGATGAAAAAAGTTGACATTTTTTTCAAGACCCTACTGAGAATGTGACATTGTCTCTTTTTTTAAGAAAACAATAAATTTGCACTTTTTCACTAATTGGATCAAAAAAGTTGATCTGCCTTTTACCAAAAAGTCAAGATGTACCATTCTGACTTGGGAACCAGCAAACATGTCAACTTAGACAAAAGTTGAATTTTTTTCCAAGTCTCACCTCAGAATGAGATGGGATTTAGAGAAAAATTCAACTTTTGAGAAAAGATAGAAGCTCTTCCACATCCCCACTCAGAATGTCACTTTGTCACCTTTTTAAACACAACTATGAATTTCCACTTTTTTACTTTTTGGATGAAAAATGTTGAAAATTCTTATAAGTCCCCAATCAGAATGGGACTTTGACACTTTTTTGAAGAAAGCGATGAATTTGCACTTTTTCACTTTTTGGATGAAAAAAGTTGACATTTTTTCTTAGTCCCCATTCAAAATTGGTCTTTGCAACTTATTTGGAGATAAAACATTTTTTTTTTATTATTTCACTTTTTGGATGAAAAAAGTTGAGTTGTTTTTCAATCCCCACTCAGAATGGGATTATGTCATTTTTTCAAGAAAACAATTAACTTTTTCACTTTTTCACTTTTTGGATGAAAAAAGTTGAATTTTTTTCCAAGCCCCTACTCAGAATGGGACTTTGTCACTTTTTGACGAAAACTATGAATTTCCCTTTTTCACTATTTGGATCAAACAAATTGATCTTTCCATCCAAAAATGAAAAATGTCCCATTCTGGCATGGGAACCATTTAACATGTCAACTTAGACAAAAGTTGAATTCTTTTCTAAGTCCCATCTCAGAATGAGATGGGACTTAGAAAAAAAAACAACTTTTGAAAAAAGTCAAGTGCTTCCAAGTCCCCACTCAGAATGTGACTTTGTCACTTTTTTTTAAGAAAACAATGAATATGCACTTTTTCACTTTTTGGATGAAAAAGCAGAAATATTTTCTAAGTCCCCACTCAGAATGGGACTTGTAATTTTTTTTAATACAACAATGAATTTACACTTTTTTTGCTTTTTGGATGAAAAAAGTTGACGTTTTCATCCAAAAAGTTCAAGGGGCATATTTATACTCTGTTTGCGCCGGAATTGCGTCGTTTTTTTTTACGCAATTTCGACGCAAAACTAACTCCATATTTATACTTTGGCGTTAGACGCGTCTAGCGCCAAAGTCCATGGAGTTTGCGTCATTTTTTAGCGTGGACACCTACTTTGCGCTAATGAAATGCAAGGTAGGCGTTCACGTCTAAAAAATCGACTCCGAGGCATGTGCGTCGGATTTATACTCCCGGGCAAAATTCACGCCCGGGAGTGGGCGGGTCAAAACAAATGACGTACGGCCGCTTTTGCGCCGTTTTTTTGCGCCTGCAAAATGCAGGCGTTAAGGGACCTGTGGGCTCTGAAGGAGCCCAGAGGTGCCCTCCCATGCCCCCAGGGACACCCCCTGTCACCCTTGCCCACGCCGGCTAACGTCATTGACCCCAGGAGGACACCCAAGGCTGAAGGGACCCATCCCAGGGACATTAAGGTAAGTTCAGGTAAGTCTTTTTTTTCATTTTTTTTTTGTGGCTTAGGGGGGCCTGATTTGTGCCCCCCCTACATGCCACTATGCCCAATGACCATGCCCAGGGAACAGAAGTCCCCTGGGCATGGCCATTGGGCAAGGGGGCATGACTCCTGTCTTTGCTAAGACAGGAGTCATTTCTATGGGGGTTGGGAGTGAAAAAAAATGGCGCAAATCGGGTTGAGGCGAAAAAATTGCCTCAACCTGACTTGCCCCATTTCTTGACGCCCAAGCCCCATATCCCCCTACACCGGCGCTGCCTGGTGTACGTAGTTTTTTTCCACGCACACCAGGCAGCGCCGGCGGCTAACGCCGGCTAACGTCATTGATTAAATACGGCGCCCGCATGGCACTTCAGAATGCCGTTAGCCGGCGCTAATTTTTTTGACGCAAAACTGCGTTAGCGCAGTTTTGCGTCAAAAAGTATAAATATGGGCCAAAATGTCCCATTCTGACATGGGAACCAGCAAACATGTCAACTTAGACAAAAGTTGAATTATTTTCTAAGAACCATCTCAGAATGAAACGGGACATAGAAAGAAATTCAACTTTTGAAAAAATTCAAAAGTTCTTCACATCCCCACGCAGAATGGGAATTTGTCACTTTTTGGAGAAAAATTTGAATTTGGATTTTTTTCACTTTTTGGATGAAAAAAGTTGAAATTTTCTCTCAGTCTCGCTCAGATTGGTACTTTGTCACTGTTTTGAAGAAATTAATTTGCACTTTTTCACTTGTTGGATAAAAACTGTTGACATTTATTTTAAGTCCCCATTCAGAATGGGTCTTTGTCACTTTTTTGATGAAAACAATTAATATGCACTTTTTCGATGAAAATGTTTTCTATTTTTTCAAACTCCCTACTCAGAATGGGACTATGTCACTTTTTTAACAAAACAATAAATTTGCACTTTTTCCCTTTTTGGATGAAAAAACTTGAAATGTTTTCTCTGTCCCCAACCAGAATGGGACTTTGTCACTTTTTTGAAGAAAACAATGAATTTGCACTTTTTCACTTTTTCGATGAAAAACGTTGAAATTTGTTTTCAGTCCCCACAGCAGAATGGGACTATGTCACTTTTTTGCACTTTTTCACTATTTGGATCAAACATAATGATCTTTCCATCCAAAAAGTCAAACTGTCCCATTCTGACATGGGAGCCGGCAAACATGTCAACTTAGACAAAAGTTGAATTCCTTTCTAAGTCCCATTTCAGAATGAGATGGGGCTTAGAAAAAAATTCCACTTTTGAAAAAAGTCAAAAGTGCCTCCAAGTCCCCACTCAGAATGTGACTTTGTAACTTTTTTGAAGAAAACAATGAATTTGCACTTTTACACTTTTTGGATGAAAAAAGTTGCATTTTTTTCCTAAGTCCCCACTGAGAATGGGACTATGTCACTTTTTTAACAAAACAATAAATTTGCACTTTTTCCCTTTTTGGATGAAAAAACTTGAAATGTTTTCTCTGTCCCCACTCAAAATGTGACTTTGTCACTTTTTTAAAGAAAATAATTGAATTTGAATATTTTCACTTTTTGGATGAAAAAAGCTGAATTTTTTTCTATGCCCCCACTCAGAATGGGACTTTGTCACTTTTTGAAGAAAAGAATGAATTTGCACTTATTCGCTTTTTGGATGAAAAAACTTGAAATTATTTCTCTTTTCCCAATCAGAATGGGACTTTGTCCCTTTTTTGAAGAAAATGATAAACATGCACTTTTTGTACTTAGATGTAAAAAGTTAAACATTTTTACAAATCCCCACTCAGAATGGGACTTTTTCGACTTAGACAAAAGTTGAATTATTTTCTAAGAACCATCTCAGAATGAAACGGGACATAGAAAGAAATTAAACTTTTGAAAAAATTTAAAAGTTCTTCACATCCCCACGCAGAATGGGAATTTGTCACTTTTTGGAGAAAAATTTGAATTTTGATTTTTTTCAGTTTTTGGACGAAAAAAGTTGAAATTTTTTCCAAGTCCCATCTCAGAATGGGACTTTTTCACTTTTATGACGAAAACTATGAATTTCCCTTTTTCACTATTTGGATCAAACAAATTGATCTTTCCATCCAAAAATGAAAAATATCATATTCTGACATGGGAACCGGCAAACATGTCAACTTAGACAAAAGTTGAATTCTTTTCTAAGTCCCATCTCAGAATGACATGGGACTTAGAAAAAAAAAAAACTTTTGAAAAAAGTGAAAAGTGCTTTCCAGTCCCCATTCAGAAGGTGACTTTGTCACTTTTTTGAAGAAAACTATGAATTTGCACTTTTTCACTTTTTGGATGAAAAAAATGAATTTAGATTTTTTTCACTTTTTGGATGAAAATAGTTGAAATATTTTTTCAGTCCCCACTCAGAATGGGACTATGTCACTTTTTTGAAGAAAACAATGAATTTGCACTTTTTCAATGAAAAAAGTTGAAATTTTTTCTCAGTCCCCACTCACAATGCGATTATGTCACTTTTTTGAAGAAAACAATGAATTTGCACTTTTTCACTATTTGGATCAAACAAATTGATCTTTCTATCCAAAAAGTCAAAATGTCCCATTCTGACATGGCAACCGTTAAACATGTCAACTAAGACAAAAGTTCAATTCCTTTCTAAGTCCCATCTCAGAATGTGACTTTGTAACTTTTTTGAAGAAATCAATAAATTTGCACTTTTCCACTTTTTGGAAGAAAAAAGTTGCATTTATTTCCTAAGTCCCCACTGAGAATGGGACTTTGTCAATGTTCTTTAAATAAAATGAGGAATTAGCACTTTTTCAATTTTTGGATAAAAAAAGTTGACGTTTTCATCCAAAAAGTCAAAATGTCCCATTCTGACATGAGAACCGGCAAACATGTCAACTTAGACAAAAGTTGAATTATTTTCTAACAACCATCTCAGAATGAATCGGGCCATAGACAAAAATTCTACTTTTGAAAAAATTCAAAAGTTCTTCCACATTCCCACTCAGATTGGTACTTTGTCACTTTTTTGAAGAAAACAATGAATTTGAACTTTTCACTTTTTGGATAAAAAAAGTTGAAATGTTTTCTCTGTCCCCACTCAGAATGGGACTTTGTCACTTCTTTAAGAAAACAATAATTTTGCAATTTTTTACTTTTTGGAGAAAAAAGTTGTATTTTTTTCCAAGTTCCCACTCAAAATGTGACTTTGTCACATTTTCTAAAGAAAACAATTGAATTTGGATATTTTCACTTTTTGGATGAATTTTTTAAAAAAAAATTCTAAGTCACCACTCAGAATGTGACGTTGTCACTTTTTTGAAGAAAACAATGAATTTGCACTTTTTCCCTTTTGGATGAAAATGCTGAAATATTTTCTAAGTCCCCACTCAGAATGGGACTTGTCATTTATTTTAATATAACAATGAATTTGAAAAAAAGTTGACGTTTTCATCCAAAAAGTAAAAATGTCCCATTCTGACATGGGAACCGGTAAACATGTCAACTTAGACAAAAGTTGAATTCTTTTCTAAGTCCCATCTCAAAATGAGATAGCACTTCGAGAAAAATTCAACTTTTGAAAAAAGTCAAAAGTGCTTCCAAGTCCCCAATCAGAATGGGATTTTGCCACTTCTTTGAAGAAAAATTTTGAATTTGGATTTTTTTCACTTTTTGGATGAAAAAAGTTGACATTTTTTTCAAGACCCTACTGAGAATTTGACATTGTCTCTTTTTTTAAGAAAACAATAAATTTGCACTTTTTCACTAATTGGATCAAAAAAGTTGATCTGCCTTTTACCAAAAAGTCAAGATGTACCATTCTGACTTGGGAACCAGCAAACATGTCAACTTAGACAAAAGTTGAATTTTTTTCCAAGTCTCACCTCAGAATGAGATGGGATTTAGAGAAAAATTCAACTTTTGAGAAAAGATAGAAGCTCTTCTACATCCCCACTCAGAATGTCACTTTGTCACCTTTTTAAACACAACTATGAATTTCCACTTTTTTACTTTTTGGATGAAAAATGTTGAAAATTCTTATAAGTCCCCAATCAGAATGGGACTTTGACACTTTTTTGAAGAAAGCGATGAATTTGCACTTTTTCACTTTTTGGATGAAAAAAGTTGACATTTTTTCTTAGTCCCCATTCAAAATTGGTCTTTGCAACTTATTTGGAGATAAAACATTTTTTTTTTATTATTTCACTTTTTGGATGAAAAAAGTTGAGTTGTTTTTCAATCCCCACTCAGAATGGGATTATGTCATTTTTTCAAGAAAACAATTAACTTTTTCACTTTTTCACTTTTTGGATGAAAAAAGTTGAATTTTTTTCCAAGCCCCTACTCAGAATGGGACTTTGTCACTTTTTGACGAAAACTATGAATTTCCCTTTTTCACTATTTGGATCAAACAAATTGATCTTTCCATCCAAAAATGAAAAATGTCCCATTCTGGCATGGGAACCATTTAACATGTCAACTTAGACAAAAGTTGAATTCTTTTCTAAGTCCCATCTCAGAATGAGATGGGACTTAGAAAAAAAAACAACTTTTGAAAAAAGTCAAGTGCTTCCAAGTCCCCACTCAGAATGTGACTTTGTCACTTTTTTTTAAGAAAACAATGAATATGCACTTTTTCACTTTTTGGATGAAAAAGCAGAAATATTTTCTAAGTCCCCACTCAGAATGGGACTTGTAATTTTTTTTAATACAACAATGAATTTACACTTTTTTTGCTTTTTGGATGAAAAAAGTTGACGTTTTCATCCAAAAAGTTCAAGGGGCATATTTATACTCTGTTTGCGCCGGAATTGCGTCGTTTTTTTTTACGCAATTTCGACGCAAAACTAACTCCATATTTATACTTTGGCGTTAGACGCGTCTAGCGCCAAAGTCCATGGAGTTTGCGTCATTTTTTAGCGTGGACACCTACTTTGCGCTAATGAAATGCAAGGTAGGCGTTCACGTCTAAAAAATCGACTCCGAGGCATGTGCGTCGGATTTATACTCCCGGGCAAAATTCACGCCCGGGAGTGGGCGGGTCAAAACAAATGACGTACGCCCGCTTTTGCGCCGTTTTTTTGCGCCTGCAAAAGGCAGGCGTTAAGGGACCTGTGGGCTCTGAAGGAGCCCAGAGGTGCCCTCCCATGCCCCCAGGGACACCCCCTGTCACCCTTGCCCACGCCGGCTAACGTCATTGACCCCAGGAGGACACCCAAGGCTGAAAGGACCCATCCCAGGGACATTAAGGTAAGTTCAGGTAAGTCTTTTTTTTTCATTTTTTTTTTTGTGGCTTAGGGGGGCCTGATTTGTGCCCCCCCTACATGCCACTATGCCCAATGACCATGTCCAGGGAACAGAAGTCCCCTGGGCATGGCCATTGGGCAAGGGGGCATGACTCCTGTCTTTGCTAAGACAGGAGTCATTTCTATGGGGGTGGGGAGTGAAAAAAAATGGCGCAAATCGGGTTGAGGCGAAAAAATTGCCTCAACCTGACTTGCCCCATTTCTTGACGCCCAAGCCCCATATCCCCCTACACCGGCGCTGCCTGGTGTACGTAGTTTTTTTCCACGCACACCAGGCAGCGCCGGCGGCTAACGCCGGCTAACGTCATTGATTAAATACGGCGTCCGCATGGCACTTCAGAATGCCGTTAGCCGGCGCTAATTTTTTTGACGCAAAACTGCGTTAGCGCAGTTTTGCGTCAAAAAGTATAAATATGGGCCAAAATGTCCCATTCTGACATGGGAACCAGCAAACATGTCAACTTAGACAAAAGTTGAATTATTTTCTAAGAACCATCTCAGAATGAAACGGGACATAGAAAGAAATTAAACTTTTGAAAAAATTCAAAAGTTCTTCACATCCCCACGCAGAATGGGAATTTGTCACTTTTTGAAGAAATTAATTTGCACTTTTTCACTTGTTGGATAAAAACTGTTGACATTTATTTTAAGTCCCCATTCAGAATGGGTCTTTGTCACTTTTTTGATGAAAACAATTAATATGCACTTTTTCGATGAAAATGTTTTCTATTTTTTCAAACTCCCTACTCAGAATGGGACTATGTCACTTTTTTAACAAAACAATAAATTTGCACTTTTTCCCTTTTTGGATGAAAAAACTTGAAATGTTTTCTCTGTCCCCACTCAAAATGTGACTTTGTCACTTTTTTAAAGAAAATAATTGAATTTGAATATTTTCACTTTTTGGATGAAAAAAGTTGAATTTTTTTCTATGCCCCCACTCAGAATGGGACTTTGTCACTTTTTCGAAGAAAACGATGAATTTGCACTTATTCACTTTTTGGATGAAAAAACTTGAAATGATTTCTCTTTTCCCACTCAGAATGGTACTTTGTCCCTTTTTTGAAGAAAATGATAAATATGCACTTTTTGTACTTAGATGTAAAAAGTTAAACATTTTTACAAATTCCCACTCAGAATGGGACTTTGTCACTTTTTTGAAGCAAACAAAGCATTTGCACTTTTTAACTTTTTCGATGAAAAAGTTGACAATTTTTCCAAGTCCCTACTCAGAATGGGACTTTGTCACTTTTATGACGAAAACTATGAATTTCCCTTTTTCACTATTTGGATCAAACAAATTGATCTTTCCATCCAAAAATGAAAAATATCATATTCTGACATGGGAACCGGCAAACATGTCAACTTAGACAAAAGTTGAATTCTTTTCTAAGTCCCATCTCAGAATGACATGGGACTTAAAAAAAAATCAACTTTTGAAAAAAGTGAAAAGTGCTTTCCAGTCCCCACACAGAAGGTGACTTTGTCACTTTTTTGAAGAAAACTATGAATTTGCACTTTTTCACTTTTTGGATGAAAAAATTAATTTTGATTTTTTTCACTTTTTGGATGAAAAAAGTTGAAATATTTTTTCAGTCCCCACACAGAATGGGACTATGTCACTTTTTTGAAGAAAACAATGAATTTGCACTTTTTCACTTTTTCAATGAAAAAAGTTGAAATTTTTTCTCAGTCCCAACTCACAATGCGACTACGTCACTTTTTTGAAGAAAACAATGAATTTGCAGTTTTTAACTTTTTCAATAAAAAAAGTTGAACTTTTTTTCCGAGGCCCTACTCAGAAGGGGACTTTGTCACTTTTTTGACAAAAACTGAATTTGCACTTTTTCACTATTTGGATCAAACAAATTGATCTTTCTATCCAAAAAGTCAAAATGTCCCATTCTGACATGGGAACCGTTAAACATGTCAACTAAGACAAAAGTTGACTTCTTTTCTAAGTCCCATCTCAGAATGAGATGGGACTTAGAAACAATATCAACTTTTGAAAAAAGCCAAGTGCTTCCAAGTCCCCACTCAGAATGTGACTTTGTCAATTTGTTGAAGCAAACAATGAATTTGCACTTTTTCACTTTGTGGATGAAAAGGCTGAAATATTTTCTAAGTCCCCACTCAGAATGTAAGTTTGCCATTTTATTGAAGAAAAAGATGAATTTGCACTTTTTTACATTTTGGATGAAAAAAGTGGACGTTTTTTCTAAGTGCCCACTCAGAATGGGACTTTGTCACTTTTTTGAAGAAAACAATGAATTTGCACTTTTTCACTTTTTCGATGAAAAAAGTTGAAATTTGTTTTCAGTCCCCACGGCAGAATGGGACTATGTCACTTCTTTGAAGAAAACAATGAATTTGCACTTTTTCACTATTTGGATCAAACATAATGGACTTTCCATCCAAAAAGTCAAAATGTCCCATTCTGACATGGGAGCCGGCAAACAAGTCAAATTAGACAAAAGTTGAATTCTTTTCTAAGACCCATCTCAGAATGACATGGCACTTAGAAAAAAATTCAACTTTTGAAAAAAGTCAAAAGTGCTTTCCAGCCCCACTCAGAATGGGACTATGTCGCCTTTTTGAAGAAAACAATGAATTTGCACTTTTTCAGTTTTTCGATGAAAAAAGTTGAAATTTATTCTCAGTCCCCACTCAGAATTGGATTATGTCACTTTTTTGAAGAAAACAATGAATTTGCACTTTTTCACTTTTTGGATGAAAAAGCTAAAATATTTTCTAAGTCCCCACTCAGAATGGGACTTGTCAATTTTTTAATACAACAATGAATTTCCACTTTTTTCGCTGTTTGGATGAAAAAAGTTGACGTTTTCATCCAAAAAGTTCAAATGTCCCATTCTGACATGGGAACCAGCAAACATGTCAACTTAGACAAAAGTTGAATTATTTTCTAAGAACCATCTCAGAATGAAACGGGACATAGAAAGAAATTAAACTTTTGAAAAAATTCAAAAGTTCTTCACATCCGAACGCAGAATGGGAATTTGTTACTTTTTGGAGAAAAATTTGAATTTGGATTTTTTTTCACTTTTTGGATGAAAAAAGTTGAAATTTTCTCTTAGTCTCACTCAGATTGGTACTTTGTCACTTTTTTGAAGAAAACAATTAATTTGCACTTTTTCACTTGTTGGATGAAAACAGTTGACATTTATTTTAAGTCCCCATTCAGAATGGGTATTTGTCACTTTTTTGGAGAAGGAAAATGAATTTTGATTTCTTAACTTTTTGGATGAAAAAAGTTTGTTTTTTTCCAGGCCCCACTCAGAATGGGACTACATCACTTTTTGATGAAAACAATGAATATGCACTTTTTCGATGAATAAATTTACAATTTTTTCCAAGTCCATACTCAGAGTGGGACTATGTCACTTTTTTGAACAAAACAATAAATTTGCACTTTTTCCCTTTTTGGATGAAAAAACTTGAAATGTTTTCTCTGTCCCCACTCAAAATGTGACTTTGTCACTTTTTTAATGAAAATAATTGAATTTGAATATTTTCACTTTTTGGATGAAAAAAGTTGACATTTTTTCTATGCCCCCACTCAGAATGGGACTTTGTCACTTTTTTGAAGAAAACAATGAATTTGCACTTTTTCACTTTTTGGATGAAAAAACTTGAAATGATTTCTCTGTTCCCACTCAGAATGGGACTTTGTCACTTTTTTGAAGAAAATTATAAATATGCACTTTTTTACTTAGATGTAAAAAGTTAAAAAAATTTACAAATCCCCACTCAGAATGGGACTTTGTCACTGTTTTGAAGCAAACAAAGCATTTGAACTTTTTAACTTTTTCGATGAAAAAGTTGACATTTTTTCCAAGTCCCTACTCAGAATGGGACTTTGGGGGTTATTACAACTTTGGAGGAGGTGTTAATCCGTCCCAAAAGTGACTGTAAAGTGACGGATATACCACCAGTCGTTTTACGAGTTCCATAGGATATAATGGACTCGTAATACGGCTGGTGGTATATCCGTCACTTTACCGTCACTTTTGGGACGTATTAACACCTCCTCCAAAGTTGTAATAACCCCCTTTGTCACTTTTATGACGAAAACTATGAATTTCCCTTTTTCACTATTTGGTTCAAACAAATTGATCTTTCCATCCAAAAATGAAAAATATCATATTCTGACATGGGAACCGGCAAACATGTCAACTTAGACAAAAGTTGAATTCTTTTCTAAGTCCCATCTCAGAATGACATGGGACTTAAAAAAAAATCAACTTTTGAAAAAAGTGAAAAGTGCTTTCCAGTCCCCACTCAGAAGGTGACTTTGTCACTTTTTTGAAGAAAACTATGAATTTGCACTTTTTCACTTTTTGGATGAAAAAATTAATTTTGATTTTTTTCACTTTTTGGATGAAAAAATTTGAAATATTTTTTCAGTCCCCACTCAGAATGGGACTATGTCACCTTTTTGGAGAAAACAATGAATTTGCACTTTTTCACTTTCTCGATGAAAAAAGTTGACATTTTTTCTCAGTCCCCACTCACAATGCGACTACGTCACTTTTTGGAAGAAAACAATGAATTTGCAGTTTTTAACTTTTTCAATAAAAAAAGTTGAACTTTTGTCCGAGGCCCTACTCAGAATGGGACTTTGTCACTTTTTTGACAAAAACTGAATTTGCACTTTTTCACTATTTGGATCAAACAAATTGATCTTTCTATCTAAAAAGTCAAAATGTCCCATTCTGACATGGGAACCGTTAAACATGTCAACTAAGACAAAAGTTCAATTCCTTTCTAAGTCCCATCTCAGAATGTGACTTTGTAACTTTTTTGAAGAAATCAATAAATTTGCACTTTTCCACTTTTTGGAAGAAAAAAGTTGCATTTATTTCCTAAGTCCCCACTGAGAATGGGACTTTGTCAATGTTCTTTAAATAAAATGAGGAATTAGCACTTTTTCAATTTTTGGATAAAAAAAGTTGACGTTTTCATCCAAAAAGTCAAAATGTCCCATTCTGACATGGGAACCGGCAAACATGTCAACTTAGACAAAAGTTGAATTATTTTCTAACAACCATCTCAGAATGAATCGGGACTTAGACAAAAATTCTACTTTTGAAAAAATTCAAAAGTTCTTCCACATTCCCACTCAGATTGGTACTTTGTCACTTTTGTGAAGAAAACAATGAATTTGAACTTTTCACTTTTTGGATAAAAAAAGTTGAAATGTTTTCTCTGTCCCCACTCAGAATGGGACTTTGTCACTTCTTTAAGAAAACAATAATTTTGCAATTTTTTACTTTTTGGAGAAAAAAGTTGTATTTTTTTCCAAGTTCCCACTCAAAATGTGACTTTGTCACATTTTCTAAAGAAAACAATTGAATTTGGATATTTTCACTTTTTGGATGAAATTTTTTTTAAAAATTTCTAAGTCACCACTCAGAATGTGACGTTGTCACTTTTTTGAAGAAAACAATGAATTTGCACTTTTTCCCTTTTGGATGAAAATGCTGAAATATTTTCTAAGTCCCCACTCAGAATGGGACTTGTCATTTATTTTAATATAACAATGAATTTGAAAAAAAGTTGACGTTTTCATCCAAAAAGTAAAAATGTCCCATTCTGACATGGGAACCGGTAAACATGTCAACTTAGACAAAAGTTGAATTCTTTTCTAAGTCCCATCTCAAAATGAGATAGCACTTCGAGAAAAATTCAACTTTTGAAAAAAGTCAAAAGTGCTTCCAAGTCCCCAATCAGAATGGGATTTTGCCACTTCTTTGAAGAAAAATTTTGAATTTGGATTTTTTTCACTTTTTGGATGAAAAAAGTTGACATTTTTTTCAAGACCCTACTGAGAATTTGACATTGTCTCTTTTTTTAAGAAAACAATAAATTTGCACTTTTTAACTAATTGGATCAAAAAAGTTGATCTGCCTTTTACCAAAAAGTCAAGATGTACCATTCTGACTTGGGAACCAGCAAACATGTCAACTTAGACAAAAGTTGAATTTTTTTCCAAGTCTCACCTCAGAATGAGATGGGATTTAGAGAAAAATTCAACTTTTGAGAAAAGATAGAAGCTCTTCTACATCCCCACTCAGAATGTCACTTTGTCACCTTTTTAAACACAACTATGAATTTCCACTTTTTTACTTTTTGGATGAAAAATGTTGAAAATTCTTATAAGTCCCCAATCAGAATGGGACTTTGACACTTTTTTGAAGAAAGCGATGAATTTGCACTTTTTCACTTTTTGGATGAAAAAAGTTGACATTTTTTCTTAGTCCCCATTCAAAATTGGTCTTTGCAACTTATTTGGAGATAAAACATTTTTTTTTTATTATTTCACTTTTTGGATGAAAAAAGTTGAGTTGTTTTTCAATCCCCACTCAGAATGGGATTATGTCATTTTTTCAAGAAAACAATTAACTTTTTCACTTTTTCACTTTTTGGATGAAAAAAGTTGAATTTTTTTCCAAGCCCCTACTCAGAATGGGACTTTGTCACTTTTTGACGAAAACTATGAATTTCCCTTTTTCACTATTTGGATCAAACAAATTGATCTTTCCATCCAAAAATGAAAAATGTCCCATTCTGGCATGGGAACCATTTAACATGTCAACTTAGACAAAAGTTGAATTCTTTTCTAAGTCCCATCTCAGAATGAGATGGGACTTAGAAAAAAAAACAACTTTTGAAAAAAGTCAAGTGCTTCCAAGTCCCCACTCAGAATGTGACTTTGTCACTTTTTTTTAAGAAAACAATGAATATGCACTTTTTCACTTTTTGGATGAAAAAGCAGAAATATTTTCTAAGTCCCCACTCAGAATGGGACTTGTAATTTTTTTTAATACAACAATGAATTTACACTTTTTTTGCTTTTTGGATGAAAAAAGTTGACGTTTTCATCCAAAAAGTTCAAGGGGCATATTTATACTCTGTTTGCGCCGGAATTGCGTCGTTTTTTTTTACGCAATTTCGACGCAAAACTAACTCCATATTTATACTTTGGCGTTAGACGCGTCTAGCGCCAAAGTCCATGGAGTTTGCGTCATTTTTTAGCGTGGACACCTACTTTGCGCTAATGAAATGCAAGGTAGGCGTTCACGTCTAAAAAATCGACTCCGAGGCATGTGCGTCGGATTTATACTCCCGGGCAAAATTCACGCCCGGGAGTGGGCGGGTCAAAACAAATGACGTACGCCCGCTTTTGCGCCGTTTTTTTTGCGCCTGCAAAAGGCAGGCGTTAAGGGACCTGTGGGCTCTGAAGGAGCCCAGAGGTGCCCTCCCATGCCCCCAGGGACACCCCCTGTCACCCTTGCCCACGCCGGCTAACGTCATTGACCCCAGGAGGACACCCAAGGCTGAAGGGACCCATCCCAGGGACATTAAGGTAAGTTCAGGTAAGTCTTTTTTTTCATTTTTTTTTTTGTGGCTTAGGGGGGCCTGATTTGTGCCCCCCCTACATGCCACTATGCCCAATGACCATGCCCAGGGAACAGAAGTCCCCTGGGCATGGCCATTGGGCAAGGGGGCATGACTCCTGTCTTTGCTAAGACAGGAGTCATTTCTATGGGGGTTGGGAGTGAAAAAAAATGGCGCAAATCGGGTTGAGGCGAAAAAATTGCCTCAATCTGACTTGCCCCATTTCTTGACGCCCAAGCCCCATATCCCCCTACACCGGCGCTGCCTGGTGTACGTAGTTTTTTTCCACGCACACCAGGCAGCGCCGGCGGCTAACGCCGGCTAACGTCATTGATTAAATACGGCGCCCGCATGGCACTTCAGAATGCCGTTAGCCGGCGCTAATTTTTTTGACGCAAAACTGCGTTGGCGCAGTTTTGCGTCAAAAAGTATAAATATGGGCCAAAATGTCCCATTCTGACATGGGAACCAGCAAACATGTCAACTTAGACAAAAGTTGAATTATTTTCTAAGAACCATCTCAGAATGAAACGGGACATAGAAAGAAATTCAACTTTTGAAAAAATTCAAAAGTTCTTCACATCCCCACGCAGAATGGGAATTTGTCACTTTTTGGAGAAAAATTTGAATTTGGATTTTTTTCACTTTTTGGATGAAAAAAGTTGAAATTTTCTCTCAGTCTCGCTCAGATTGGTACTTTGTCACTGTTTTGAAGAAATTAATTTGCACTTTTTCACTTGTTGGATAAAAACTGTTGACATTTATTTTAAGTCCCCATTCAGAATGGGTCTTTGTCACTTTTTTGATGAAAACAATTAATATGCACTTTTTCGATGAAAATGTTTTCTATTTTTTCAAACTCCCTACTCAGAATGGGACTATGTCACTTTTTTAACAAAACAATAAATTTGCACTTTTTCCCTTTTTGGATGAAAAAACTTGAAATGTTTTCTCTGTCCCCACCCAGAATGGGACTTTGTCACTTTTTTGAAGAAAACAATGAATTTGCACTTTTTCACTTTTTCGATGAAAAACGTTGAAATTTGTTTTCAGTCCCCACAGCAGAATGGGACTATGTCACTTTTTTGCACTTTTTCACTATTTGGATCAAACATAATGATCTTTCCATCCAAAAAGTCAAACTGTCCCATTCTGACATGGGAGCCGGCAAACATGTCAACTTAGACAAAAGTTGAATTCCTTTCTAAGTCCCATTTCAGAATGAGATGGGGCTTAGAAAAAAATTCCACTTTTGAAAAAAGTCAAAAGTGCCTCCAAGTCCCCACTCAGAATGTGACTTTGTAACTTTTTTGAAGAAAACAATGAATTTGCACTTTTACACTTTTTGGATGAAAAAAGTTGCATTTTTTTCCTAAGTCCCCACTGAGAATGGGACTATGTCACTTTTTTAACAAAACAATAAATTTGCACTTTTTCCCTTTTTGGATGAAAAAACTTGAAATGTTTTCTCTGTCCCCACTCAAAATGTGACTTTGTCACTTTTTTAAAGAAAATAATTGAATTTGAATATTTTCACTTTTTGGATGAAAAAAGTTGAATTTTTTTCTATGCCCCCACTCAGAATGGGACTTTGTCACTTTTTGAAGAAAAGAATGAATTTGCACTTATTCGCTTTTTGGATGAAAAAACTTGAAATTATTTCTCTTTTCCCAATCAGAATGGGACTTTGTCCCTTTTTTGAAGAAAATGATAAATATGCACTTTTTGTACTTAGATGTAAAAAGTTAAACATTTTTACAAATCCCCACTCAGAATGGGACTTTTTCGACTTAGACAAAAGTTGAATTATTTTCTAAGAACCATCTCAGAATGAAACGGGACATAGAAAGAAATTAAACTTTTGAAAAAATTTAAAAGTTCTTCACATCCCCACGCAGAATGGGAATTTGTCACTTTTTGGAGAAAAATTTGAATTTTGATTTTTTTCAGTTTTTGGACGAAAAAAGTTGAAATTTTTTCCAAGTCCCATCTCAGAATGGGACTTTTTCACTTTTATGACGAAAACTATGAATTTCCCTTTTTCACTATTTGGATCAAACAAATTGATCTTTCCATCCAAAAATGAAAAATATCATATTCTGACATGGGAACCGGCAAACATGTCAACATAGACAAAAGTTGAATTCTTTTCTAAGTCCCATCTCAGAATGACATGGGACTTAGAAAAAAAAAAAACTTTTGAAAAAAGTGAAAAGTGCTTTCCAGTCCCCATTCAGAAGGTGACTTTGTCACTTTTTTGAAGAAAACTATGAATTTGCACTTTTTCACTTTTTGGATGAAAAAAATGAATTTAGATTTTTTTCACTTTTTGGATGAAAATAGTTGAAATATTTTTTCAGTCCCCACTCAGAATGGGACTATGTCACTTTTTTGAAGAAAACAATGAATTTGCACTTTTTCAATGAAAAAAGTTGAAAATTTTTCTCAGTCCCCACTCACAATGCGATTATGTCACTTTTTTGAAGAAAACAATGAATTTGCACTTTTTCACTATTTGGATCAAACAAATTGATCTTTCTATCCAAAAAGTCAAAATGTCCCATTCTGACATGGGAACCGTTAAACATGTCAACTAAGACAAAAGTTCAATTCCTTACTAAGTCCCATCTCAGAATGTGACTTTGTAACTTTTTTGAAGAAATCAATAAATTTGCACTTTTCCACTTTTTGGAAGAAAAAAGTTGCATTTATTTCCTAAGTCCCCACTGAGAATGGGACTTTGTCAATGTTCTTTAAATAAAATGAGGAATTAGCACTTTTTCAATTTTTGGATAAAAAAAGTTGACGTTTTCATCCAAAAAGTCAAAATGTCCCATTCTGACATGGGAACCGGCAAACATGTCAACTTAGACAAAAGTTGAATTATTTTCTAACAACCATCTCAGAATGAATCGGGCCTTAGACAAAAATTCTACTTTTGAAAAAATTCAAAAGTTCTTCCACATTCCAACTCAGATTGGTACTTTGTCACTTTTTTGAAGAAAACAATGAATTTGAACTTTTCACTTTTTGGATAAAAAAAGTTGAAATGTTTTCTCTGTCCCCACTCAGAATGGGACTTTGTCACTTCTTTAAGAAAACAATAATTTTGCAATTTTTTACTTTTTGGAGAAAAAAGTTGTATTTTTTTCCAAGTTCCCACTCAAAATGTGACTTTGTCACATTTTCTAAAGAAAACAATTGAATTTGGATATTTTCACTTTTTGGATGAATTTTTTTTAAAAAATTTCTAAGTCACCACTCAGAATGTGACGTTGTCACTTTTTTGAAGAAAACAATGAATTTGCACTTTTTCCCTTTTGGATGAAAATGCTGAAATATTTTCTAAGTCCCCACTCAGAATGGGACTTGTCATTTATTTTAATATAACAATGAATTTGAAAAAAAGTTGACGTTTTCATCCAAAAAGTAAAAATGTCCCATTCTGACATGGGAACCGGTAAACATGTCAACTTAGACAAAAGTTGAATTCTTTTCTAAGTCCCATCTCAAAATGAGATGCACTTCGAGAAAAATTCAACTTTTGAAAAAAGTCAAAAGTGCTTCCAAGTCCCCAATCAGAATGGGATTTTGCCACTTCTTTGAAGAAAAATTTTGAATTTGGATTTTTTTCACTTTTTGGATGAAAAAAGTTGACATTTTTTTCAAGACCCTACTGAGAATGTGACATTGTCTCTTTTTTTAAGAAAACAATAAATTTGCACTTTTTCACTATTTGGATCAAAAAAGTTGATCTGCCTTTTACCAAAAAGTCAAGATGTACCATTCTGACTTGGGAACCAGCAAACATGTCAACTTAGACAAAAGTTGAATTTTTTTCCAAGTCTCACCTCAGAATGAGATGGGATTTAGAGAAAAATTCAACTTTTGAGAAAAGATAGAAGCTCTTCCACATCCCCACTCAGAATGTCACTTTGTCACCTTTTTAAACACAACTATGAATTTCCACTTTTTTACTTTTTGGATGAAAAATTTTGAAAATTCTTATAAGTCCCCAATCAGAATGGGACTTTGACACTTTTTTGAAGAAAGCGATGAATTTGCACTTTTTCACTTTTTGGATGAAAAAAGTTGACATTTTTTCTTAGTCCCCATTCAAAATTGGTCTTTGCAACTTATTTGGAGATAAAACATTTTTTTTTTATTATTTCACTTTTTGGATGAAAAAAGTTGAGTTGTTTTTCAATCCCCACTCAGAATGGGATTATGTCATTTTTTCAAGAAAACAATTAACTTTTTCACTTTTTCACTTTTTGGATGAAAAAAGTTGAATTTTTTTCCAAGCCCCTACTCAGAATGGGACTTTGTCACTTTTTGACGAAAACTATGAATTTCCCTTTTTCACTATTTGGATCAAACAAATTGATCTTTCCATCCAAAAATGAAAAATGTCCCATTCTGGCATGGGAACCATTTAACATGTCAACTTAGACAAAAGTTGAATTCTTTTCTAAGTCCCATCTCAGAATAAGACGGGACTTAGAAAAAAAAACAACTTTTGAAAAAAGTCAAGTGCTTCCAAGTCCCCACTCAGAATGTGACTTTGTCACTTTTTTTTAAAGAAAACAATGAATATGCACTTTTTCGCTTTTTGGATGAAAAAGCAGAAATATTTTCTAAGTCCCCACTCAGAATGGGACTTGTAAATTTTTTTAATACAACAATGAATTTACACTTTTTTTGCTTTTTGGATGAAAAAAGTTGACGTTTTCATCCAAAAAGTTCAAGGGGCATATTTATACTCTGTTTGCGCCGTAATTGCGTCGTTTTTTTTTACGCAATTTCGACGCAAAACTAACTCCATATTTATACTTTGGCGTTAGACGCGTCTAGCGCCAAAGTCCATGGAGTTTGCGTCATTTTTTAGCGTGGACACCTACTTTGCGCTAATGAAATGCAAGGTAGGCGTTCACGTCTAAAAAATCGACTCCGAGGCATGTGCGTCGGATTTATACTCCCGGGCAAAATTCACGCCCGGGAGTGGGCGGGTCAAAACAAATGACGTACGCCCGCTTTTGCGCCGTTTTTTTGCGCCTGCAAAAGGCAGGCGTTAAGGGACCTGTGGGCTCTGAAGGAGCCCAGAGGTGCCCTCCCATGCCCCCAGGGACACCCCCTGTCACCCTTGCCCACGCCGGCTAACGTCATTGACCCCAGGAGGACACCCAAGGCTGAAAGGACCCATCCCAGGGACATTAAGGTAAGTTCAGGTAAGTCTTTTTTTTTCATTTTTTTTTTTGTGGCTTAGGGGGGCCTGATTTGTGCCCCCCCTACATGCCACTATGCCCAATGACCATGTCCAGGGAACAGAAGTCCCCTGGGCATGGCCATTGGGCAAGGGGGCATGACTCCTGTCTTTGCTAAGACAGGAGTCATTTCTATGGGGGTGGGGAGTGAAAAAAAATGGCGCAAATCGGGTTGAGGCGAAAAAATTGCCTCAACCTGACTTGCCCCATTTCTTGACGCCCAAGCCCCATATCCCCCTACACCGGCGCTGCCTGGTGTACGTAGTTTTTTTCCACGCACACCAGGCAGCGCCGGCGGCTAACGCCGGCTAACGTCATTGATTAAATACGGCGTCCGCATGGCACTTCAGAATGCCATTAGCCGGCGCTAATTTTTTTGACGCAAAACTGCGTTAGCGCAGTTTTGCGTCAAAAAGTATAAATATGGGCCAAAATGTCCCATTCTGACATGGGAACCAGCAAACATGTCAACTTAGACAAAAGTTGAATTATTTTCTAAGAACCATCTCAGAATGAAACGGGACATAGAAAGAAATTAAACTTTTGAAAAAAATCAAAAGTTCTTCACATCCCCACGCAGAATGGGAATTTGTCACTTTTTGAAGAAATTAATTTGCACTTTTTCACTTGTTGGATAAAAACTGTTGACATTTATTTTAAGTCCCCATTCAGAATGGGTCTTTGTCACTTTTTTGATGAAAACAATTAATATGCACTTTTTCGATGAAAATGTTTTCTATTTTTTCAAACTCCCTACTCAGAATGGGACTATGTCACTTTTTAACAAAACAATAAATTTGCACTTTTTCCCTTTTTGGATGAAAAAACTTGAAATGTTTTCTCTGTCCCCACTCAAAATGTGACTTTGTCACTTTTTTAAAGAAAATAATTGAATTTGAATATTTTCACTTTTTGGATGAAAAAAGTTGAATTTTTTTCTATGCCCCCACTCAGAATGGGACTTTGTCACTTTTTCGAAGAAAACGATGAATTTGCACTTATTCACTTTTTGGATGAAAAAACTTGAAATGATTTCTCTTTTCCCACTCAGAATGGTACTTTGTCCCTTTTTTGAAGAAAATGATAAATATGCACTTTTTGTACTTAGATGTAAAAAGTTAAACATTTTTACAAATTCCCACTCAGAATGGGACTTTGTCACTTTTTTGAAGCAAACAAAGCATTTGCACTTTTTAACTTTTTCGATGAAAAAGTTGACAATTTTTCCAAGTCCCTACTCAGAATGGGACTTTGTCACTTTTATGACGAAAACTATGAATTTCCCTTTTTCACTATTTGGATCAAACAAATTGATCTTTCCATCCAAAAATGAAAAATATCATATTCTGACATGGGAACCGGCAAACATGTCAACTTAGACAAAAGTTGAATTCTTTTCTAAGTCCCATCTCAGAATGACATGGGACTTAAAAAAAAATCAACTTTTGAAAAAAGTGAAAAGTGCTTTCCAGTCCCCACACAGAAGGTGACTTTGTCACTTTTTTGAAGAAAACTATGAATTTGCACTTTTTCACTTTTTGGATGAAAAAATTAATTTTGATTTTTTTTCACTTTTTGGATGAAAAAAGTTGAAATATTTTTTCAGTCCCCACACAGAATGGGACTATGTCACTTTTTTGAAGAAAACAATGAATTTGCACTTTTTCACTTTTTCAATGAAAAAAGTTGAAATTTTTTCTCAGTCCCAACTCACAATGCGACTACGTCACTTTTTTGAAGAAAACAATGAATTT